>NC_133434.1:6510000-6810000 GCF_011762505.2 Arvicanthis niloticus
GGTGACTTTTTACAGGTACTTACTGCTGAAAAATAATTTCCCTGCCAGAGTACACTGTGAGCACATCAGCTTGTTTCTCTTCACCATCTATTTTCCATTAAACCTTCCAGATAAGATCCTGAAGACAGATCAGGATTTCCAATGGAATTTTCCCGAGACCCTGTGTCATCTCTGTCCTGAGTAGGTAGAACTTGACCAGCTGGAGTTGCTGCCACCCAAGAGGCACATCAGGCTGTGGCTCCCACAGTGACCCAAAAGCAATTTCATTTGCATCTGGTCATGCAGTTGGCTGCAGCCAGCACAGTGGTCAAGTCAGAGGCAATTGTAGGGGCAGCATATTTCAGTGAAATGTTGTGGGGCATCCTTTACCCTTTCTCTTGTGCCGTGGGTTGGAAGGCCAGCTGTATTCTCTGTGGTGGGTGGGAGGGAAAGCAAAGCAGCTGCAGTTTCTGTGGCTGGAGGCCAATGGAAAGTATACTTGCCTCCTGAGCCTTGCAGTGGCAGCCGGACTCAGCTGGGGAGCCTGTTCCCTGAGGCGAATTGTAACTGGGCTTCCTGATGATCCTGTTGGTCCTTTGTTTAGAGAAACTGGACTGCAGTGGGGAATAGAGAAGACTCAAGAGAAACACGTGTACACAAATACAAAGGCAAATGGAGATACTGCCCATCTATTCTTTTTTTTTTTAAAATCAACATCAACTATGACACAATAACCCAACCACCCAACAACCCAACAACAATAACCCAAAACAACCCAACAACCCAACAATAATAACCCAACAACAATGCAAGAAACCAACAACAATGCAAGAGGAAAGGAAATAGTGGTACCCAAGGGTTGCAGTGGAATGGGGCTTAAGACCTGATAAGTAAGTCACTCAATATGGTGCATACATTCTTGCTCAGAATAACCCCAGACCACTGTGTCATGAGGGTTCGTGATGTGGCTTGGGGAAACGTGGTTTCTTTGGACAGACACATTTCTCTCTGATAGAGGCTGCCTCCTGCACACCACTTTTCAGATTACCTCAGTTACCAGCCTTTTCCTTGGTAACTACACTCCAGGACCGAGGTGGGAATAACCTAATTGCCACATTTCTTTGGTGTATTTCTTTGGGATCTGTTTTTGTGTGTGTGTGTGGTATATAAAAGTCATGGCGTCTTTTATGTTGTCTCCACAGAGATTCCCTAAGTACCGTTGTTAATTCAAACACTTTGTGTTATCAGATATCAGTTAGGAGAGGAACAAGCCTTTTAGTTTTAAGTTAAAGTAATCTATGGGTTGCGAGACATAGTGTAGTGGTTAAGGGTTTACCTGGCATTCACTAGACCTTAGGTTCAGTCCCCAGAACCATGGGCAAAAAAGAATGATGCAAATCATTGTGTTCTTTAGCCTTACCCTTCTACAGCTGTTCTTGTCCAGGACAGACCTGCTGTGGAGGCCCACAGGTCTCATTGTTTGTGAACTGTCTTCTCGAATGTGATTCATCTCATTGTCTCTGTTGGACAGAAACACCTGGATCCAGGTGATTCGGTACAGCCCGTTTACTGATTTTGGTTATTCACTTATTCTCAGCATATCCAAGGGTCAGAAGGAATTCCATGGATTAGAAGATGTGTTTATTGAGAAGTTGCAAGCCAGTTTGTCCTCTATCGGATTATCTGACCCTCCGATTTCTTCTCTAGATCTTTAACACCTCAAAGGAGTTGTCTGACACTGCCGCCTACCAGTCTGTGCGCATCTTCTCTGTCTCCCTCACCCAGGCGGAGGAGGAGCTGGCTGACCTTGATGAGGTTGACTTGTCATGGTCCAAGCCCACTGCAGGTACGTGAGTGCCTCAGCATGCCCTCCTCTAGGCAATGGTTTAGTGACTTAAGTAGAACCAGTAGCCCCTGAATTTGGCTCTACCTATTATTCCAGAAGTTTCCTTTTATACCTATTGGGTTTCCATCCCATTCCTGGTGATCATGGTACCGTGTTTCTTCCCAAGAAGCCACCCTGAATCTTCCCCACTGAGTTCAGGAAATGGCTCTTCCCTTTTCTTGAGAACAGTACCCATGCTGTTCAACATGAGATGGGTTGGGGTCTTCCTCCATCATGGTAAGCCTCTGTGTTTCCTTAATCCCTGCCTGTGTCTGAGGACATCTCACTGTCCTCTCAGAGTGAACTCCGATCTGTTCCAGCTCCACTCACAGCCTTCTGTCACCCCTCCGTTATTTATTCTCCATTTCTCTCTATGAGAGAAACACAGAATCTGTATTTCATGGCTCAGCCTCCTCTGCAGCAGGCTGTCCAAGGACATAACAGCAAGTACGGCAGATACACAGTGCCTCCTGCGAGGGTTCAGCCTTGCTCTTTATTTCCACAAAACAAGACAAAGGCAAATAGAACCAGCCTCTTTCTCAGCAAGCACCATCACTGACTTCACAGTTTGTGGAGTGTCTTTTGTTTCATTCTTCTACTGCCTCTGCAGGGTTCACTCTTTTTGTTTCCATTTGGTCTTCTTTCCTTCTTTTCTTTTCTTTTCTTTCCCTAGACACAGTTTCTCTGTGTTGCCCTGGATGTCCAGGGACTTGCTCTGTAGACTAGGCTGGCCTCAAACTCAGAGATCCATCTTCCTGCCTTTGGCTGCAGAGTGCTGGGAATAAAGGGGATTAGAGGGGATTAAAGGCAGGCACCACCATGACCACCACCTGGAGGCAATGTAAGCACCAGGACCTGAATTCAGAACCCCAGCACTCATTTTAAAGGCAGATGTGGCAGCGCCTATCTGTAATTTCATCACAGGGAGGCAGAGACAACGTGATCTCTGGGGGTTACTGGCCAGCCAGCCCAGCTGAATAAATAGTGAGAGGTAATTTAAGACAAACGAATGAATGAATGAATGAATGAATGAATGAAGAGTTAGAGGATGATTGAGGAAGATACCTGACACTGACCTCTGGCTTCTACATATGTGCACATACATACTTACACACCTTGACACACACGTGCACGTGTGCACACAGACACACACTTTACATACAAATAAGTAAACAAATTCTTGTCTCTCTTCTGGTCTCCTTACCTCTTTTTATCCTTTTTAGTTGCCTTTCTCCTGTACCTATTCATCAGTAGATCTGCCTTTAACTGGCTCCTCACACCTAACACTAGCAAGCACAGATATCCCATGATTATATCCTAGGCATTAGAGACACAGTTATGAACGAGATGAAGTCCCTCCAAATGACTTTTAATTGGGGGCTTGCTTACAGCTTCAGAGGGTTAGTCCGTTATCATCTTGGCAGGGAATGTGGCCCCAGGTAGGCATGGTACTGGAGACGTAGCTTTTCTTTGTTGTTAACTAACTCCAGCTAAAACTTGTTTGTATCTCTTAAGACAGCACACTTTGCCATTTATTTAGCTAATCCCTTGACCTGGTCAGTAAGCTTTAGAATTTATGAGGAGAGATTCTTTGTGTCTCTTTCATTGTTGTATCTCAACCGCTGTGTAGTTCTGGACACATAGTAGGTACTCAATCAATTCTAATTTGTCAGACATTGATTTGATTTTCTCCTATTGCACTTCTTGGGTTTGGGTCCTTTATAGGACTAAACCAAGTGCCTCATATGTAGTAGTAGGCTTTTACTAAGTACTGGTTTGCATCGATCCTGTCTCTGTGTGGATTTCCATCTTCCCCGTCTTCCCCTCCCTTCTTCAGCTTCCTCTAGAATGGAACTCACACACACCAGCTTGTGTTGGTTCCTGGGCAATATGAACAGTTGAAATAAATTAGACTGGCGAAAGCAAAACTGGTTATGGTTGCTGTGTCTCCCTTTTTGCTGGATTCCTCAGCACCCACGAGCCTACAATTTCATTACTTCAGCTACGGAATTGATCATACATCACCCAGAAGGAAACACTTCTCTCTACCTACACTGGCTGCTTGCCTTAGGTGAGGGGGAGGGGCTGCAAGGTAGAAAAGGGACCTTACAGGTTTTGTCCCACGTATCTCCTGAGGAAGATTTAATGTTCCTGGATTCCGGTGTGCCTGAGGGGCTGGGCTTTCGC
Organism: Arvicanthis niloticus; assembly: GCF_011762505.2. Classification (NCBI taxonomy): domain Eukaryota; kingdom Metazoa; phylum Chordata; class Mammalia; order Rodentia; family Muridae; genus Arvicanthis; species Arvicanthis niloticus. The sequence continues at coordinate 6,514,052 of NC_133434.1, forward strand.
AGAACCTGCTTAGAGTTTCAGATCCCTGATTATGTAAGGGGATTATTTATGTTCAGGCTACCACACAGTTGTTTCCGTTTGCCTTCATGCCAGACTGAGAGCTCTTGTTTCCTCATTATGGGAAAAAGCAGTTTGAGCAACTGAAAAAAAAAAAAAAAAACCAAACAAACAAACAAACAAGCAAACTGAAGAGCAATCAAGGGAAACTGCCACGAACACTGTAATTTTCCCCTGTGGAAAAGATCCTTCTCCTTAGGGGAGCTTTGGAAGTCATGCTTCATTCTGCGCTCTATCTTGTCCTTAGCCCTCACCTTAGAGAGGAGCCCACTGCTGGCTCCGCTCACGTTACAGCTCCAGTTCGTATTCCTCTGCCTTTCTCCTGACTTTCCCTCTAATGCTCTCTGCACAGGAAACCTGGGCCACGGTAATTTCACTTACATGTCTGCAGTGTGCTGGCTCTTTGGGCGTTATCTGTATGATACTCTGCAATATCCCATTGGGCTGGTCTCCTCCAGTTGGGGTGGGACACCCATTGAAGTCTGGTCATCTAGAAGGACACTGAAAGCCTGTGGAGTCCCTAGTACAAGGGATGAGAGAGTCCATCAGCCCACCATAAAGCCCATGAGGAATGAATGTAAAAGCGAGGGGTCCTCATGTCCCCTTAGGAGGTAAGTGCATGCTGAGTGTCCATGTGTGTCCTGAGTGTATGGAGTTCATTCATGCACAGGGCAAGTGTTGTCATGGACAACTACAGTCATCTGGGAACAAGTCAAGAAGGGATTATACTTATTTAATTCAGTGACAGCAATAGCTAAGTACTTGCTGACAGCTTTCTATGGAGGATACTGTTCTAGGCTCTTTGTCTGCACTGGTTCCTATGGTTTTTAAACATCTCCCTAAAGTGCAGATACTGCTACTATACCACAATTAAAGACACCACGTCCTAGAGAAGATCGGGACCTGGCTTGTGGATGGGACTAGGAAGTATAGGCCAGTCTGGCTCTAACGCCTGGGCTCCTCCTAACCACTGTGCTATCTTTCCTCAAGAGTAAACTGCCAGACAGGAAGAAAGAATGTATAAATATATATTTAAAAATATGTTAGTAGTGTACTGAGTATGAAAGCCTGCTTGGAAAAAGCTGGTTGGGAAGTATATTTCAGAAGAGAAAGAACTAGTTAGAAACAACGAACAAAAACCCAATACTGTATGCAGATGGAGATGAGCAGGTATGCATGTGAGCACTGTCTCTCTCACTCTGGGAAAGCTTCTGGGAGGAGGAAGAGTTTTTTTCCTGAGTACAGTTTGGGTATTTGGATAAAGGTTTGCCTGAGTGTAGGTAGGATGGCGATATTAAGTTTGGAGAAAAGAAATGGTTTTAGTGGAGTAGGAGGGGAGGTCATATCCAGTATGTGGTGAGGGGAGGTCATATCCAGCATGTGGTGAGGGTTGGGAAGCCAGATCCTTTGGATCTCCACGGAGGGGACTGAAACTAACCAAGTGGGAAAGTGGGAATTCTCACCTATAGCTACTGCAAAGATAAATGCGTATATGTATTCCACAGAGAAGTCTGGGACCGTATCCAAAGCTAAAACAAAATTGTTTTTGACTCCGTAATGCCATTGCTGGGAATTTATCTTGCCAAAAGATTAAGCATGTATACAATGGTTTAGCTATATGGAAAATCATTATGTCATGACTCCCCAAAGCAGCACACTTAAGCTAGTCTGCCTACTGAGTGGTAGTTAGCTGGATTTATTGCTTGTAAATAAGCCCTCCCTCTGACTTTAATGGCCTTATCTGGAAACTGGCGCGGCCCACTGTGGACTCACACAGAACCGATTGCTACACTCTCCCTGAGAAGAGCCTGGTGGAATTACAAGACTGCTTCCACGTTTTCAAGTGTAATGCAACAGACGGGGATTGCCTTGGGCTGTTTCAGTGTGAGGTTTGTCCAAGTGAACATGGGGAGGCTGTCATATGGCTGCTGGCTTTGTTCATCTTGTTGATTTCAGGGTGGTTCCATCTGATCCTGTGGCTGGACCGGTCACACACTCCGTCCTCTGGAATGCCATGATCCATCCACTGCAAAACATGACTTTGAAAGGGGTGGTGTGGTACCAGGGTAAGCTTGCCCTTTCTCCTTTGGCGTCAGTTAGCTTTTGCTGTGTAACAAAGAACCCCAAAGTGTTAATGGTTTCAAAACCCAGTGAGTTTATCATTTTCTTTAGCCCTCTTTCCTCTGGGTGAGTAGGGTGATTCTCCCGTCTGTGCTGCCTCTCTGCTGGGGTTTCCGCTTTGTCCTTGGCTACCTGCTAAGTTATCTAGTGTCTGGGGGATGGGGGTCCATAGGATGGCCTGTCTCTCATATTCATTGACTGGGAACAGTGTGCTGGACATTGTGATTCTCAGGTGGCCTGGCCTTTTAGCAGATTGGCTCACACTTGTAGTTCATTTCCATTGCGGTAAAAGAGTTCCAGGAACATATAGAGAGAGCCAAGCCTCCAAACCCAGGCTCTTTAAAAGTCTCCACTTGCACGATGCTAGCTGATGCCTCTGTCCATCAACCTGAGAGCATGCAAGGCCAACTACCTCTGGGCATGGATGTGGGAGAAGAAAAAAAATGTAGAATATTTTAAAAATCCATACAAACTCCTCTCCAAATATTGGTATTCTGTTTTGTTATTTTGTTTTGTTTTATTTTATTTTTAGGAGAGGCCAATGCAAATTATAACAGGGACCTGTACTCCTGTGTGTTTCCTGCACTCATTGCAGACTGGCGCCAGACCTTCCATTATGGCTCCCAGGGTCAGACAGAACGTTTCTTTCCCTTTGGGTTTGTCCAGGTATGTGTTCAGAGGAAGGGAGCTTATGGACACATGTGGCTGGTGTGGGTTGTGTTCATGCCTGTACAAGGATCTATAGCCCCACGTTTGCCCACACAGCATGTGCTGGCTCCGAGCTGTATATTAATTCATGACTGATGAGATGATTACATCTTCAAAAATGTTAATAAACAATGAATCTTTCCTATTATAAAAGCACCCCAGTTTCACTTGAAAAAAACTTTTAAAAGGTAAAACCAACACCCAAACAAAAACCAAATCAAAAAAACAGTCCCAACTATGACCACCACAAAGCTAAGTCCATTGAGAACTCAAGAAAAAAAAAAGACTTTTTGTTTGTGCATAGTTGTTTTTTCTCTTCCTACCGTATTGTAAGCCGTTTTCATGCCGATAAATATTATCCTTCAACATGATTTGTCATGATTACCAAGTAGTCTGAACTGTGGATGCATTGTAACATATTTAAATGACTTCTTAATGGACGGGAACTAAGTGGTTTTTGTTATTTTGCTTTTTACAAACCGTGGCATGTTATTTTCCTGACAGCAGATTTCTTGTAGTTTGACTATTGCCATAAGATAAATTCCCAGAAATGAAATTGCTGGGTCAAAAGATTAAAACTCCCTCAAAGGCTTTGTCCAGTCCCCATTTTTTGTTAAAATTATGAATCTGTATAACTGTACCTTTAGCAACTGTATGTAAGAATGTGGACTGTCCTGTGCTGTGTAGGGTTATGCATTTCCTAGGCTGGCTCAGGCTGGCTCAGGCTGGCTCAGGCTGGCTCAGGCTGGCTCAGGCTGGCTCAGGCTGGCTCAGGCTGGCTCAGGCTGGCTCTGCTGTATCATTAGACCTACTAACCAACTGATCAACCAAACAATCACGTTCATTTCCCCACGTTCCCCTGACTTGCTGTTCTCCCCGAACCCTCTAGAATTGACCATACTCTCTGTCTTCCAGGGATCATACATGTCCTTTGTTCGAAACAACTTTTCTTTCTTACACTTTCCTAGATCTCTGCTTGGATTGTAGGAAACTATGAGTGATTATTCAGTCTGGGTTAGATGCCCTTTCCTCAGATAACGCATTTCTTAGTAATCTCGTATGCTCTCGTTTTGTTAACGTGTGAGTTGTAGAGGTGGCTATGTTTTTTGAGGTTAGGTTTGCATTCCAAGTATATAGTTGGTTAGCACAAATGATGACTTATAATACAAAATAAAAGAGCACTGTCAAGAGAGGAAGCCCTGCTTCTGGTTAGAGGAAGCTAGTCAGAAGGATTGTATGTTCATTCTTAGACAAAAGGAATAAATACATGGGCCAAGTTCAAAATTATATTCATGACTTACCTAATGCCTAGACTTTCTAGCCAAGTGGTAGTTCTGGCTTTTATGGAATAGGAAATTATACAATTAAGGTGTTAGGAAAAGAAGGCCCAACCTTCAGTGGCCACTGAATGGCCACTGTCATGTTTAGATATTACCCTGTGAACCTTGTAGATACTTTCTTTTCAATTCTCTTTGTCTCTTCTACCTCATCTTTTTTAAAAAACCATACTCCTCCTCAAGAAGGCTTCTGTGTATGTGTGTTTATGTGGTGTGTGCTTATGTGTAATTGTGTATGTATGGTGTGTTTGTGTATGCTGTGTGTTTGCTTGTGTTTGTGTGGTGTGCATCTGTGTGTATATCACAGTGTCCATACAGAAGTCAGAGGACAGGTGTCAGTCCTCCCCTTCGTCCTTGTTTAAGAAAGGGTCTCATTGCTTACCGCTGCAAACACCAGGCAAGCTGGTCTACAGGTTTACAGGCTTTCTTGTGTGGGCTTCTTATTTTGTTGGAGAAATGCTGGGATCACTGATGTGTGCTACCCATCCTGGCCTTATGTAGGTTGGGTTGATCTGAACTCAAGTCTTAATGCTTTTGTGGTAAATGCTTACTGACCCATTTCCCCGGCCACTGTGCCCTGTTTTCCAGAAAGGATTTTTATTGCCTTTCTTTCACGAAGCATGAATTAATGATTACATTCTTTTTTATATGTACTGGTTATTTGAAGGTGATTATATAGTTCGAATGAAGAATATGCACTTGAATACTTATAAACATGACATCTGGTCTTTTTTTTTAAATTTATTTTAATTTTACAGTTTGTAGAAGCCTCTTACCCTTTAGCCTTAACTTTTATCACCAACAAAAATGTGCTAGTTATCTTTAATATTATCATATGTATTTATATAAGCTTGTGGATTCAAAGGGAGAATACCCAATGTGACAGCTGAAGAGAGTGGTTCAAGGCCTGCGTTTGGAGTTAGACATCTGGAATTCCTGCTCTTTGAGCTATGCGACTTTGAACAAACATCTTTCTTACTTTAAGTATTGCATGACTTAACCTGTGTGAGAACATGCTGGTGTTAGCATTTATTATTGTTGCAAGAAGTTAGGACATCTGCAGGGATAGCTGTCTTGTTAGGAAAGATGACATGTGGTGTTTGAGTAATGCGGGAGTCAGAACACAGTTAGAAATCAGGACTGGAGCCCATGGAAGAGACCAGGGCTGGTGGGGCACTCAAGAGTTACTGATAGACAGGTGGCTGGAAGCACAAGGGAAGGAAGATCTGGAGGCTGGGTTTAAAAGGGACCTTGGAGGAACAGATTGAAACTTTTCTGTTATTTGTAACATCTTTTGAATGTGACCAGTTTTATGGGTATTTTTTTTTTTCCTTTGGCAGTCACATATCTTCATTAGCCTTTGTATTTGTAAGAAGCACCACGGGAGGTTGAACCAAGCTTTGCTGTACTTCAGATTAGGAAAAACAAAAAAACAAAAAACAAAAAACAAAAAACAAAACCAACAAGCATTTCATTTGGGTGTGGAGTATGCTGGTGCCCCCACGTGGCCAGGGTGCAGTAGTGCCATTGGTGGACAATTAAGGGACTTCTCAGCCAACTGCCATTTTGAGGAAAGGACTTTGACCTGGAGGGCTGATTCATTTGCAATCCTTGGATTGAAAGAAGATGGATGATTCATTAGATCTCTCTCTCTCTCTCTCTCTCTCTCTCTCTCTCTCTCTCTCTCTCTCTCAGAGGAAAACTTTGGGGTATGGTTTGTCAGGTACTGTCCATCATTTTTTGAGATCAAGTCGCTCATCAGCCTAGAATGCTGTCTCAGCTTCCACACTGCTAGAATGTGATTTCCGGTGATCAAACTTTCCATGCAAACCCTGTATTGGCTGAGAAGTCTCCTAAGCCTTTTTTTTTTTTTTTTTTAGTTTTTACGAGATTCTGGTGTGAAGCACAGTTTGTCATTTCCTATGTTAAGACAGATTTGCATGGCAGAATCTTAACAAGAGCACTGGAATGTTCCTTTAATTCTGTGCCACAGTCAAGGCTCCTGCTTGCCACTGTTCCAAGCTTTCTGTTTTCCTGATGTCACACTCGTTACTCACGAAGCAGAAAACATCCTTAAAGTTTCATCTGGCCACGTGATGATGGGAGTTATTTTCTGGGCAGCAGCATGATGAGTAAGACTGGGTAGAACAGTCTGTGTAGAACGTAACTTCTCTGATGGGGTCAGACGTTTTGAAATAGTGTGAAATGACAGTTTGGGTGCTGGCCAGACTGCTGTCTGACTTATTGTTAGATCGTGTTTGTAAGAGAGACAGAGAGTAGGTGGATGTCTTTCATTGGCTGGAACTAGGACGGGGAGGAAGATGCTGTCTAACTCAAAGAACAGGATGCTTGTAAGTACCAGAGAACTAAGAAAGAAAGAAATAGCAGGAAATACTGTGTCACCATAGTGGTAAGGACTTTTCTTCCGTTTTATTTGGTCTTTTATTATGGTATACTAGTTATACATATTGATAGGTTTCATCAGAACATTTTCTTCCTGTATCTAAGCAGTTTGGTCACATTCATCCCATTGCTCTCTCTTGTTCCCCTCCCCCTCCTGCTAATCCTGCTTCTTTCCAGGTAGCTTCTCTTCTATTTTCATGTCTTGTGTGTGTATGAGTGTGTATGTGTGTGAGTATATATGTGTGAGTATGTGAGTGTGTATGTGTGTGTCCGTCCATGGGGAATCATGGGTGAAGGTTTGTTTACAGGTGCATGGTGCCTTACCAGTAGCTACATCACTGGAGGAAATGTCTCTCCTTAGCAACTGTTAACTACATATAAATCCTCAGGGGAGGGGTGGGACTAAGGGCTCCATGAGCTCCTCCCATTTCATGATAGTTTTGACAAGCAGAGTCTTTTCCAGCTCTTGTGCAGGTAATCACAGATGTTGTGAGTTCCAGTGTAACTCACATATAATGTAAGGGTGTGTGTATCCTTAGATACACATATAGAGTGTATCATCTTAGAATTCTTTCTAACATGCTTCAGTATACACATAGCTTACTTTCTCTATGTTGTTGTCTTTGTTCAGCTTTAGAATACACACTCACACACACATATTATTTTCTTGATGATAAAGTGAGTTATCATATTTGTCTTATTTTGTTCATTGGTTATGTCTCCCCTCTGGAATGTGATCTTGTAAAAACCTTGCAATTTTCTTGTTTTGTCTGTGCTAGAATCAGAAGTTAGTGGTTCATTCCTCTAAAGGCATGCCCTTCCTTTTACTCTCACATTCTTTTCTCTGCTTCTTCCTCAATGAACCCCTTTGGAGGGATTCATAGAGGCATTGAATTTACGCTTGGCCTTCAACAGTCATTTGTGCTCAGTACTTTGACTAGGTAAAGAATCTTCCAAGAGCTTCTGTTTTTTGCAGGTTGAGGGGCATATCAACTTTCAGCGTAAGTAGTCCCAACTGCTCACTGTAGAGTCTAGAGTACTTACCCCGAGTGCTGCTTCACTAGCCAAAGACTCCCCCTTGACTTACTGTTTCCTATCAGAGCCTTCCTTCTTGCTTCTACCCTGACTCTTCGTCTTTAGGACATTATCAATGTATCGGTCAAGGTTCCAGTGTGCCCCACCCCCACTGAGTAGTAACTGATGCTAACAAGGCTTTGCCCCCGTCACCCTCTGACCTTACTTCTCAACACTATCTGCCTGTTCCATTTAACTCGTACTGGCTGCCTGATTTTTTTTTTCCTTAAGTACACTTTCCTTAAGTCCTCCTAGTAGGCCCCATTTCTTAAAGATTCTTTTACCTCCTTACTGGCACTTCGGACTGGGACCAGTTCTTCAATATGTGCATTTCTGTGGATATTCAAATTCTGCACTTTTGAGTTCCTTAATTCTTTCTCTCCTACCTGCAAAGTGTTTATTTTCTATTGCCACACAATACTATATTTAACAGCTTAAAACCATCCGGCATATATTTATTTATTATCTCTCAATTCCCATGAGTGTCGTGTGATCTGGGACACAGATGGCTTAGCTACATTCTCTGCTTGTGGTTACAGAAATGGAGTCTGGCAGAGTTAGAGCCTCCTCTGAGACTTGGGGCTCTTGTCTAGATCCCATGGTTGTTGGCAAAGTTAGTTTTCTCGAAGCTGCTATAGGGCCTATGGCAGTCAGATTTCTGAAGGGCAGCAGGGCCACTCCATGGCTCCAGACTGTCTCTGAAGGACACCCCTGATTTGGTCAGGCTCACCAAGCTTCCCTCCCTTTTGGTGATCTTGAAGCCAACTGGTCAGCAATGTTACATCTGCAAATGCATTCTTTGCCATGTGACAGGATGTAATCATAAGAGTGACATCCCATAGTCTGTTGGTGAGAAGCAAGCTACAGGTCTCCACCACAAAGGATATAATATCATATGTGGATATAAGGGTCATATAAGAGTCAGAGTATATCATCTTAGTATCCACATAGCTTGCTCTCTCTTTGTTGTTGTTTTTGTTCAGCCCTGGAACTCTCTCTTTTCTATATGTTTATATATATTAAAATATATATAACATATTTTTTCAGTATCTACCTATTATTTTCTTGATGATAACGTGAATTACCACATTTTTCTTATTTTGTTCATTAGTCATGCCTCTCCTCTGGAATGTGATCTTGTAAAAAATTTGCAATTTTTGTTTTGTTTTGTTCCGTCCCCTCCTCTACCTTCTTGGTGAGGTTGGTGCCTGAATGACATAAACATTTGTTAAGAGAATGAAGGAATGGACCGACTGATGCTACATCAGCTGTTGGTCCTTCACAGGCTCTTTCTGGAACGATATTTTCCCCACATTCTGGTTGTCTTTGGTGAGTTGCCGTGGATCCCAAAAAGTTAATCCAAATGTCACCGATTCTGTGTACTTAATGCCTTCTCTTGAGCCCTTTGTCCAGTTGCTGTCTGGTCCTGTTGGTTTGTTTCATTTCTGAGCATCTCATTCCCATTATCACCTCACTAGAAAGGTCTGGCTTGGGTGCTTGCATCTGTCTGTCTGTCTGTGTCTAGCAACACTAAGCCTTTTGGCACCATAATGAGATCCTGAGACAAGTCAACTAAACAGGAGAATGGCTTGTTTTTGCTCAGCTTGTAGTCTGCATCTAGTTGGTCCCACTAGATCATCACTGTGATGTGATGTCATCACTGTGGGGTATGTGTCAGAGAAGCCTCTTCACTTTATGGTACCTGAGGTTGGGGAAAGAGACTGGCACCTTAGTATCCACCTTGAAATCAACTTCCCGGTGACCTAACTTCCTCCTAGTAGGCCCCATTTCTTAAACATTCTTTCACCTCCTTACCGGCGCCGCGGACTGGAGACCAGTTCTTCAATCTGTGCATTTCTGTGGATATTCACGTTCTAAGCCTGGTAACAACATCACAACGCTTCAGGGGCAGTCAGTTTCTCTGTCCAGTCACCATGCTATCCTTACAACTTACCTTTACTATGTCAGCAGTTTCAGTGGCACCCATTGAACTGAGATTCCTTTAAGGCTGACCATTTAAAAGTTCTCTGCTGAGCCACAGGGCTCTGAAGGCCACTGACATTCTCAGTGGCTCCCACCATTCACAGAATCAAACAGCAACAGAGTTCACACACTTGGCCAGCTGTCCTTCCAATTTCGCACTTCTGTCACAACCCCCACCCCCACCCCCAGGTAGACTGCACCCTCTCTCAAAACAGCAGTTCTTCTTCAAGAATTGCTTCTCAAACAGTTCTTTGTCCAAGCAGGGCTCCTTGGATAGCTTCTCGTGTGGTTTTTTGCCTGTTTTTTTTTTTTTTTTTTGTTTGTTTGTTTGTTTGTTTGTTTTTAACATTTCTAAATACATTATGAGTATTGTATTATGTACAATAGTGAGCGCTGTCTATTTGAAATGCATACTCAAATTGCTGTACCACCAATTCAGCTTTCTATCCATACCATTTTATGTGCTTACAAACTGATTTTGTTATGCTCAGATCTGCCCCTCCAGCTGAGCGGTACGGCTTTGTAAGCACCCGTCGCAGCTGCTTTGACACAAACCACTTCCAAATTCCATGGCTCAGAATAATCTTTATGTTATAGTTTACATACCAGAGCAACTGAGGGTTGGGTGATCTTGTTTAGACCTGCCAGGGCTCCTTAAGAGCCCTGGGGCTTAGTCGGAGCTCAGCTCCAGATGAAGCAGAACTGGGCTTCTTAGATGGACAGTTCCGTTCTACAGCTGTCCTAATTAGGGTTTCTATTGCTGTGATGAAACACCATGAAAAAAAAGAAGCAAGTTGGTGAGGTAAAGGTTTATCTGGTTTACACTTCCAGACTTCTAGATCATAGTCCATCATTGGAGGAAGTCAGGACAGGCACTGATACGGAGTCTATGGAGGGGTGCTGCTTACTGGCTTGCACGACCTGTTTTCTCATAGAACCCAGGGCCACTGGCCCAGGGATGGCACCACCCACCATGAGCTGGGCCCTCCTCCATTGATCCCTAATTGAGAAAATGCCTTACAGCTGGATCTCATGGAGGCATTTCCTCAACCGAGGCTCCTTCCTCTGAAGATGACAGCTTGTCTCAGGTTGACACACAAAACCAGCTAGTACAACAGTTTTCATCCTTGTCTAGAGAGTAGTCTAGCCCAGTCACCTTCCTCTGCTGGGGCTGACAGACGTATAAGACACAAGTAGAACCAGCACAGGCTAGGCACAGACATATTAAATGTTCAGCTTCCAAAAAGGCCAAAGCAAGCCCCGTGGTTGAACTCAGAATCAGTGGGTGGATAATAGGAAGAACTGCAGTCACATTCAAGAGGTGTGGATATAAGGAGTGAAGATAGGGTCCAACCAACCATGGATGTGGCTGGCATTTCCTCTCACAACCGTAGGGAAGGGGTGGGGCAGGTGTGCACTGGAGTCTGGTCTTGCTGGGATATTAGAAGACCTCTTGAGACCAGAGCTTGAGTAATATGAGTCTTTTTGCGACTTGCCACGTACAGTGCGGACTTTTTTGCTTCTCTGTAGTGCCTAGCCCTCTGCTGCACACCCATCTATCAGTTCCCCATTGCTTTGTAGCAAATTACCCTAGATCAGTGCCTTAAAATGTAATCTACTTATATTCCATGGCTGGCTCATCTGCCCTGTGTGTTGTGAGACTTGCTTGTTTGTCCATAATTCTTCTTTTGTCTTGTCTTTTTTTTTTTTTTTTTTTTTTTTTTTTTTTTGAGACTGGTTTTCTTTGTGTAGCCATGGCTATCCCAGAACTCACTCTGAAGACCAGGCTGGCCTCAATCTCAGAGGTCTGATTGCCTCTGCCTCCTAAATCCTAGATTAAAGGCATGTGCCACCACTGCCTGGCTGTGTGGCCATAATTTGACTATAGGATCTAGAATGAACACGATTGGCCCCTTAGCTGGCATTTCTCGCTATCTCCACAAGCTGTCCAAGGTTTCCTCTCATTACAATTTCTCCGACAGAGTAGCTGGACATTTTTTTTCCCCTCTCATGGTCAATACATGATTTCAAGAGCATGAAGCCACAAGCAAAGGTCTCTGGGAAAAGATTTGAAGCTGCATAAAAGCCCTGCCACATTCAGCAAACCTCAGGGCCAGCCTGGACTGAGTGGGAGAAAAAATAAGCCTCAGAGTACATTGTAAAAAGCCATGTGGTTGTTGGAGTCTGAATAATGTGAGATGCTCAGAAAATACCTGAATAAATGTTTGCACTCGCAGTGAGGCAGAAGCGAAGTGTCTATGAGAAGCATCCAGGGGTCCAAGGCAATAAAAACGACAGCATCTTTCTTCTTTTTAGCTGTCTTCATACGTGTTAAAGAACTCATCAGATCCTGGATTTCCAGAGATCCGCTGGCATCAAACAGCAGACTTTGGTTTTGTCCCCAACCTGAAGATGCCCAATACTTTCATGGCTGTCGCTATGGATCTCTGTGATAGAGACTCACCTTTTGGGAGGTATGGTTGCTCTTCAGCTTCGGGTTACCTGTGAATGCTCTTGCCTGGAGTCTTTCCCTACGATGTTCACTTGTAATGGGATGGATTAGACTATGGGTTGGAGCTTAGGTGTCATCTATGCTGGGATATGCTGCAATAACCCAAATCAAAGCATAACTCTCCTACCCCATCCCTCCTCACAGGAACTCTGACCAGTCAACCAAACAAAGCCCCCTTTGCACTTCCCTTAGAGCTTTGATACAACAAAACCAGTCATGTTTACACTCCATCAAAGCAGGTCAGTAGCTCATTAGCTCCTAGTTCAAGCCCGAGTTCCAACACTAAGAAGCGAGTCTCCAAGTCTCCGAGTTTATCTTCCTTCTTTCATAACTTCCAAGTCTTATATTGGCAAATAAATGCTGTCATCCAGAAGCTACATATATTAGTGAAGGTTTCTATGTTGTTACAAAACACCATGACCAAAAGCTACTTGGAAAAGGAAGAGTTTATTTCAGCATACAGTTCTTATATTTTTGGTGTGAGCCCAGCCTTGAATGGCTGAGCTGTCTGTCTCTCCAGCCCCAGCATACAGTTCTACATCACACACTCCATCATCAAAGGGAGTTAGGGCGGAAACTTAGGCAGGACAGGAGCCTAGGGGCAGAAGCTGATGCAGAGTCCATGGAGGAACTTGCTGCTTAATGGTTTGCGCCCCATGGCTTGCTTACGATTTTTTTTATAGAACCCAGGGCTACCAGCCCAGGGGTGGCTCCGCCCACAATGGGTTGGGCCCTCCCACATTTATCATTAACCAAGAAAATTCATTACTGGCTTTCCCACAGGCCAATCTGGTAGGAGCATTTTCCCAATTGAGGTTCTCTTTTCTAAAAGGAAAGAGTCAAGACAACATAAAACTAGCCAGCATGCCACACGAGTCACTTGCTTATGCTGCATCACTAAGCTAAACATGAATATAAGTTAATGCATCACTAAGCTAAGCTTCTGAATATAAGCACCTCCAGTAGTAGGTCATGGGATTATAACCTGGACTCAGGAAGGGTGGCATTTTTGTTGTCTGTTCCAATGAACACTGCTGTAGGATGCAAGATTTCAAATGTGAAAGGGAGCCTCATACATTACCATTAGATTATTAAAGGAGCTTGATAATATTTATTGAACAAATAAAGACAGACAGACCCAAATGAAGAACATCCCATCAGAGATGGCATACACAGTATGCCTAACAGTCCAGTCCACGCCCTTATACTCCGTCCTTCTGGCGCTTTTTCCGTCTAGCCCTCTGTTGCTGTAAGGTTCTAGACCCACGGAAGGCCAGAGCTTCATCTGTTTAGCACTTACTACCGTTCTTAGGGTCACTAGCCACTGATCATTGATCTCAGCCAACTTCATCCTTTGTTTCCTCTTTTCTTTCTCCTCCTTCCTCTTCTTTTTTTTTGCACCCCCCACACCCCAACCCCCTTTTTCCTTTAGCATTTTGAGACAGGGTCCCACTGTGTTGACCAGACTGGCCTTGAACTTGTGATCTTTCTGCCTCTGCCTCACAAGTGCTGTGATTACAGGCATGTGCCACCACACCCAGAAATTCTTTCCTCTCCTTCCTCCCCCTCCTCCTTAAAAAAAAAAAATAAATGAAAGATTTTAGGGGCTGGAGAGATGTCTCAGTGGCTAGGAACATTTGCCATTGTTCCAGAGGCTCTCAGCTTGGTTCCCAGAACTTGGATGGTGGCTTCTAACTGTCTGTCTCTCTACTTCCAGGAGATCTGACACCCTCTCTTGGCCACCACATATGTGTGTGCTGCACAGACATACATGTAGGAAGAACTCTGATACACATACAAATAAGTACATCTTTGACAAATTACTTATTCTGTCCTTGAGTGCCCCGGATGCTCTCCTTTGTGGTTGTTGTTAGCTCAGAGCCACCATCCACTTGTTTTTTTACCCTGTAGCATCCACCCTCGAGACAAACAGACTGTGGCCTACCGCCTGCACTTGGGTGCTCGAGCTGTGGCATATGGTGAGAAGAATTTGACCTTTCAAGGACCACTACCTGAGAAGATAGAACTCTTGGCTCACAGTGGCCTGCTCAACCTCACGTATGACCGGGAAATCCAGGTGCGAAGGCAAGATAACCAGACATTTGAGGTGAGAATAGCAGGGGGAAAAGAAGGGTTCATCTCTGTGGTACTGAGGCTCTTTCAGTCACTTCAGTGAGAAGCTGGTTGGCTGGGGTGGTGGTAAGCTCATCTCCGAGGGCCAAATGCACAGCTACCGATCATTTGTTTGCACACAAGTTTGACAGTGCAACCAAGGATGGGAAAATTATTGTTTTATTTATTATTAACCCCTAATAAACTATATTCCTTTTCTATTTCCTTTCTCTGGGCAGCCACCTTGGTACAGAGAATGGCCTCATTCATTCATACTTTATCTGTTAAACTATCATTGCTCTAATCTCCTAAACCTTGGTTGTCTCTTTTGTTGCACCAGAAATTCTTAAAGAACATTCTTTTAAAGATTTATTTATTATATATACAGCGTTCATGTATCCTGCAGGCCAGAAGATCTCATTTATAGATGGTTGTGAGCCACCATGTAGTTGCTGGGAATTGAACTCAGAACCTCAGGAAGAACAGACAGTGCTCTTAACCTCTGAGCCATTTCTCCAGTCCAAACCCAGAGATTCTTAAGAGTTTAGCATCTCCTTTGAAAATCTTAAGTTTGGTGATTAGTATAGTTAATGTAGTAAGTCTGTTTTCTGCCACTATCCAGCAGGGATCACGACTCTGGTTCTGGGGCCATTTTTTAAAGAGATGAGTTAGAATCTTTTATAGTTGAAGGTAGAGACATTCCTAAATGGGAGTGTCTTTGGGAAACCTGAGGCCACCAGGCTAGATGATGTGTGGAAAGAGGACACTAGCAGATGCCACAATAGTGACAGACAATCTTCATGCAGGCGTTTAGGGCTGAGGAGTTCACACAACCCAGACGCCTGGTCAGTGTCTGTCCTCTGGTTCCTTCTACATAGGCTTAAGGTGAATTTAGAGACCGTCAAGAAGGGTCTATTTACTATACTCTCTCCTTTGTTAGCTGATGGTTCTTTTACCTGGCCCTGGGCCACAGTTGAGGTTAGGACAGAATTTAGTCTTTGTGATCTGGATAATGTGTCTTCTCTGGATTGCTTGCTTTCTAACTCTAAGAGTTCAGTGGCCATGGCTGCTTTGTGTCCTTCCCTTACTGAGTACCCACCCCCTCTGGGAGTGGTAGAGGACCACAGCTGGGCTCCTACCTCATGTGTTTCTGCTGGCTTTGCTGTCTAGAGGGAGGGACCACTAGAGAAATGTTCAGGAGTCCCATCTCTGAATACTTCACTATCTTTCCTTGTCTCCTTCCATAAGTTAGTATTTGATTTAATTGATTTTAATTATTTAGCCACTTGAACATAACAATTCCTTTTTGGTGCTGGGATCAAACCCAGGACCTTATACATGCTAGGCATGTGCTCTTCCAAGCGCTATCTTCAGCCTACATCAACATTTATTATTAACTTGTGGCTCTGTCAACTAGACCCACAGTTGGTACAGGTTCTACTCTAATTAGGAAACTGGTCTTTCTCCCCTCTCTGGAATATCCGAAAGAGCAGTTTCCAGATTTTTGGTACTGTCTAACTTGCTTGGCCTTTGTTTTTCTTATTAGATCTCCTGTTGCAGTGACTATCAGTGCACATGGCTTCCAGCTCCGATGGACACCTTCTCCACCCAGACCCTGATCTTGGGTCTTGATGCTTGTCTTGGCACTGTGGTTGCTGTTCGCTATGCCTGGACCACATGGCCCTGTGAATATAAGCAATGTGCTGTTTACCACGCCAGCGGGATCTTGCCAGCTCCTCCCTTTGTTGCTCACATTCCACAGAGGGTATCTGAGGACATTTGGAGTAGTGATCGCTCTTCTAAACGAGCGCAAGTCCTTTAGATTGGGTATGCAGGACTTCAAATGATGACTGCTCCTGCATTCTGACATAAGCACTGGCTGGCAGACATTTGAAATGCTCGCCTCTGTCCCCGAGTTAGCCTAGGCTGCTGTGCTGGTCTAATTCTGAACTCTATCACTGGACCTTGCTAGCGTTCACTTCTTTGGTATGAGTGGGAGTGAAATGCCCTATTCTTGCCCATCTTTCAGAATTGTGGACTCTTAGACCAGCAAGAGACTTTAAAGGCTGTTAGAGGCTGGTGCTTTGTGTTTTCTTTACAACCCCCTGAAAACAGCTGTGGAAGTTTCCATGTTTCCTTCTGTGGAGCTGAAATATTTCTCTAACAAACCTCACTACACCACGACAAGTCTTTCAGGTCACCTTAGACAGACCATGTATTTGCATCTGCATTAGGGTCTCCAAAACTGTTTTCAGCCTAAGACTTACTCAAAGGGAATCTGCATACTGGCAAGTGCTAAGGAGTGGCCCTAAGGAAGAGAGGGCCCACGGCAGGTTCTCAGGCAAAGGGTGGGGAAATCAGGGGCAGGAAGTAGATGCGCTTGGGGCAAATAACATCCTTAAATGTAAGTCTTAGGTCCCTGAGGTAAAAGTTCAACTCAGGCTAATCCCCACAGAAGGAAGAAGTCAGGCTGAACGCAAAGTTACAGGATACGAGTCTAGAGCAACAGTGCAGGCGAGCCAAAGGTCGTGCTGCAGTTTACTGTTTGGTTAAAGACAGCCGCCAACTCTGAAAAGTGCACCTATTAGAAATTGGAAATAAGTCCAGCGTGGTGGCACATACTGATCCCAGCACTCAGGAGGCGGGGGTGAGCTGGTCTGCAGGATGAGTTCTAGGACAGCCAGTTACCTAGAGAAACACTGTCTTGATCCTCTCCCCCACCCCCACATAAAAAGAAACAGGGAATAAAAGTATTGCTAACTAGTGATGTGTCCACATATCCAGTCAGTTGTTGGGGACAGATTTACACCGTGCCCTTGAGGCATGGGGAAGGAGTCTGACTGTCACCTATGCACGGCTCTTTTGTTCTCTGATGTAAGAAAGTGAGAACTGCAGCAGTGAGGATTTCCCACCATTCTCTGGGGCTCTGGGGCTCTGGGGCCACTAGAAACAGCAAGAGAGATCCGTCAGGAGTTTATTTGGTTAAAAACAAAGAAAGAAACCAAAACCAAAATATTCTGCAGAGGGGACTTTGACCTCTGAGGATTTCTAGCCTGCATTTACTGTCTAATGCTCTCGCTCTGTGTCTGTCCCCCTGAGAACACAAATCTAGTAACCATCAGTTCCCCAGAAAAACAAAAATCTACCTGCCTGTCATGCCAAGCCCTGGTGTTAGTCACGATAAACCAGAGTAGTGAAGAACCGCAAGCCCAAGGTCTTTTCACACACAATAATGGACACATACAGAAGATACCTTGTGTTATGTAGTACATGTGTCATGAAGTCATGTATGAGTCAAATTTTTAGAGGTTGAATAGTTTAAAACCTTGTGTGGGGATTGTGTGCTTCTCCAAATGGAGAGAATTGTTAACTGTTTGAAAATTAACCACTGACTAGCAAGAGGGTAAGAACCGGCCCCGAATCATCACTGGAGAGACTGCCGTGCTGAACTTTGTCATGGCTTGTTCTGTTTTCTTGTGGCATATGTAAATAATATACATACTATAGTTCAAAGCAACCTTTCCATATCTGATCTACTTTAGTAGGATGTGAACTTTCTCAAATTATTTTACTTTGAAAAGATGTAGGCGTTGACTCCTTAATTTTTTTTTTTTTTAATTTTTTTTTTCTGAGACTACATAGCTCTGACTGTCCTGGAACTCACTATGTGGGCCAGGCTGGCCAGGAACTCAGCTTCCTCTACGTCCAAAGTACTCAGATTGAAGTCATGGGCCACTGCACCCAGGAACTTCATAAATGTATGCAGTTTGTGGACTAAGGTTTTGTGGTTCAAAAGCTGTGACCCTGCTACAATCCCCTGGGTTGTACATCTGTGCACAACATCACTTGGATGTTAACAGCTGCACAGCTACCAGACTGGAGATGGAGAGGACGCAGAAGATTGGTGCTCCAAACTTGTTGTGGGTTTGTGTCAGTTTACTAAAGCTCCTTTTATCTTATAAAAATACCTGCCCACTGGACTACACAGCCTGAATAAAGGATCAACTGAAAGTTTTGTTGTAGGCCAGGCCTACAGGTGTTGCACACCTTTAATCCAAGCAATAGAACGGCAGGTAGATCTGGGAGTTCAAAGCGAGCTGAGACTAGAAGTGAGAACCTGTTTCCAAAGACATTTTTTACAAGCCCTCCCACCCCACCCCCACCCTTTAATGGCACATGTAGGGTCCAGAAAGTCCAATTGTGTCAAACTAAAGTGACAATGAGTCTATAGGGAGGAAGAGAACAATCCTCAAATATGTCCTATCTGAATGTGTGCTAACACTGGATGACAGGGCATTCTTTAATAAGGAATCGGGTAAAGACTTTCTCTCTTTAAAAGGGCGCCAAGTTTGACAAAAAAGATAAATATATGAGTTCCTAATTTGGGAATAAGCAGAGAACTTGTTCTACTGATACTGACAAGAAAGCTGGGGCCTGGGTTGCTAGGCTGATGACCGGATAGTCCTAACTGGGATCAGAATCAAACATATTGAATTTTCAGCACCTGTGTACGTCATGAATCAGCAGCTGCCACAGACTCAATTTGTTGATCCTAACCCCTCTGTGATGTTACAGTTATAGCCTCAGGGAGGAGAGTAGGTCAGAATGGCTCTGCATAGAATCACTTCCCTTATAAAAGGGACCCAAGAACTCCCTTCCACCATACAGTCATAGCAAGACAGCTATCTGAGAACCAGGGGCCAAGCTATCACCAGACATCTTGACTTTGACTTCCTGGGCCCCCAAACTGTGAGAGATAAATTCGCTGTTTATAATCTACCTAGTTTACTGTATTATGTTATACCAGCCCAACAGATTAAGTGCCTTTATAAAGACTTAAGTTCATCTCAGGGAGAGCCAAACAAAAATGATCATATCCCAACTACAAGAAGATACAAGTAAGTGGAACTGCCAAGATATATATATTTATTACTAAAAACAAAAGCAACTGAGGTTTCCCCGGGGCACACGGTCAGCACAGAAACATCCATGATGAAACTCGGATCTTCCCTCTTCCCTGTTTCTCAGCTGCTTCCTTCTTCCACAGAGTGAGTTTTAGTAAAACTCATAATGAGGAGAAGGAAGTGGGCTCCACCCCTTTCCTGTTTAATCTGAGGACTGCATTGGGCTACACTGGGATGGAGACTTCAGGTCCTGCAGGTCAGTGTCAACCAAGGGCTCGTGTGTCAGGAACTCTGGCTGGTAAGACGACACAAAGGCTTCATGCTGAAGCTCAGGCAGGTCCAGGGAGCCTGGAAGAAACGATTCTTTAACTGAACTGTTGTCTGGGAATCTCAGGCCTGTTTTGCTGGGATGCATACACAACCTCTTAATTCCTTACACTTGTAAAAGCCAACTGTGTTTTGCCCTTGGTTGGTAAAATAAGCAAACAGCTATTTACTTTAACAATGGAAAAACAAAGAGCTGTGGTGATTTGTCATAGACACAAATCCTGCATGACCCGAATATTCCTGAGCCCCGGTCACTTTCCATTTGTAAGAGATACTGCAGACACCGCAGGTAGGGCCAAAGCCACCACTGACCTCTGACTTCACCTTAAGTCAAACCCTCCCAGATTCCACTCAGTCTCACTTAAGCTATGGAAGGAGGCACTGAAGTTTCTCAGCCTGTTCCGTGAGTGACATGGGGGCTCCAGGCTGGCTTCAGGTCTCCCTTACTCCAGTCTATGGCAGGCTCAGTCACTACCCGGCAATGTGTGCTGAGGATACAGGTGGCTAAAGACGGCCTGTTTTCAAAACAGAGAGGCAAAGATACCTGGCAGAATGGAACCATCATGGTCGTCACCAAACGTCTGTGTCTGAAAGGCTTCAAGGCTCATAGATGCATCGCTCTCTGGGAGTTCCTGAGAGAGCTGCCCCTTCCTGGGTTTGCAGGCATCAAATTTCTCCCACTGGTAACTGTAGACCAAAAGGCATCATTCTTGACAGCTGTTTGTTAGTCCATAATAATCCTTTCTATCAAAGGGATTGAGTTATTATTATTATTATTTTTAATTAGGTCTTCTCTGCTATATACCCAAGAAACATCACCTAAGAAAAATAATCCAAGCAAACTTGAGCAGGCAAGCCTCTGGTGACAGATGACAGTGTTCCACAGGACACACAGAAAATGGCATAAGTTGAGCAGCCTTAACTTAAGAAGTCAAAATACCCCTAAAACATTCTTAGCAACTATGAAAAGCAATAGGTGTGAAATTCTACACCTCACAGATCATGGTCACAGTTAAAATGCAAGTACACTAAAAATACTGTATAAAAACTATATCCAGGGTATATGTGTAATGTGTACACCTGGATTTCTTGGAATTTTTATCTGAAGACCAGGCTGGCCCTGAATTCAGAGATCCAACTGCCTCTGCATTTAAGGTGGGAATTTAAGGTATGCACTACCATGCTTGGGCCACCATAGAAAGTATTTAGAAACCCACAACCAGCAGACCACACCTGGAGCACTTCTCATCTCAAGCATTCTGGGTAAGGAGCAATCAGCCTACGGGCAGCCCACCAGATAAGTGGCTCCTGCTCACCTGTCTAGATGGGGAAGTGGGTCAATGCTGCCTGCAGCGTACTGGTTAAGAAGCAAGCACACCTTTGACAAAGGAACGCATATGCCAATGAAGCAGTAACTGCCAGTTTTGGGCACTGGCTGGTTGGCAATTGAGGGCCTAAAAATGAAACAGGTTTGCTCATACTTACTTGACACAGTTTTGAGCTTCTGGACAATTCTGAATCAGGTTGTGTATGGTTGGATGAGAAAACCCAAAGAAGTCGGCACCGCATGAAAGTGGATCAGGCATCAGTTTCCCCCTATGCAAAAAAGAGAGAGAGAGAGAGAGCTTTAACTTGAGAGCTTAGGAGGAGATGAAGATAGGCTTAGGACTGGAATGGGGGCATGAACAGACATTACCCGTAGGCTTTCCTGTTCTACCAGGAGGAGAGATACTACAGAGTCTGAAGGATACAGCTTAGGTTTCTATAAAGCAGATCTCCAGGCACTGAGAGAAAAGGTCTCAATTGTACCAACGGCTGATCCTTTCAGCGTGTCCCTGAAAAGCTGGTGGCCAACTTACGTTGTGGCACTGATGGCCCTGAGCAGTTCTTCGTAACAGGCATCGGCAGAGGAGCCAACGATGCTGTTCTGGGGGTCGTCTTCAGGAACAATTTCAAACTGAAGTGAAGACAGAGGAACGATCAGGTCAGTTTGCAAGGGAGGAGAAGCAGAGTCACATCGACTCCTATAGATTCCCAGTCTCCAGAGCTGAAGCTGCAGCACAGCCTGCTAGGAGCTGGGCACAGGCCTTCCTGATGATGCTGTAAAAACCCAAACGCAAAGAGACTTTCCAGGACTTCTGGTTCTCTACATCTCCTTTGACTGCTGGCCAGCGGTCAGCACTGACCTTGCTCTGTATCATTCTTTCCACTCACAGCCCTAAGTCCAGATGCAAATGGTACTTTAAAGGAATGAGACACACTGTTCTGTTAGCCTCTTTTTCTCTGGGAAACACAAGAGTACTTAGAAATGCTCTGGGCCAAAGGACACTTCACCAACTTACAAACAGCAATGCATTTGTTTTTCTTTATCTTTGCCAATACTGTATATTAGTAAACTGTTACTCCGTGTGTGTGTGTGTGTGTGGGGGGGAACCAAGCTGAACTTTTATCATAAATCGTATTAATACTTAAGAACAGAATCTCATTTGGTGACTTAAGAACATTATTATCATTTTACTTTAGTTCAGTTTTACTTTTTTGTCCCTAAGAAGAAACTAAGAGTTGTGAATTTTCCTTAAAATTCTGAGACCCTGATTGGATACGCACTGTACTTACAGATGCTGGAAACATGGTGCACTGGACAATGCTAAGTTTTGCTATCAGCTTGCTTTCTGTGGAGCACTGCTGTGTGGCTGAGATGATGTCGGTCACCAGCTCCACCCGCCAGAGCTCCAACAGTGACGCAATATCCCACACAGGCAGCGGAGGATCTCTCCTCCTACCCAAGGTCCTTACCTTGCTTCCAGCTCAGATTTCTTGATGGGTAGCTTTATCAGAAAGTGAGCCAAGAAAGTCTGAAATTGCTGTTTTTGCCTGAGGATCCTTGTATCTTAAGGTGAAGCAACAATATACCAAATAATCTTTCCTGTATGAACACGCGCATAACCTAAGCCCCACGGTTACGGTTATGTGCCAAAGAAATACTATGGTTTAAGGAGAAGACAACACCTAGAGAATTAAACACAGATTTGTACCCTAGCTCAAACACCCAGAAAAGTACAGGTGTTTTTCTGCATCTTTGTGTTGTACAAATGGTGACTAGAGCATCTTAAGAGTGTGTCAGAGTCAGCAACATAGCTAAAAAGCCAAGGAAAAAGGAGGCTCTCAAAACAGAAAAGAGAACAAAGAAAGGAAAATAATAATCACAAGGCAGTGAGTACCTGAGGCTGCACACCGCCATCCTTGATCTGACAGGTGTACAGACACTTCTGGTCTGGGCACTTCATGCTGGTATACACTCGGGTGCTGCAGTAGCCCACAGGATAGATGGCATTCTCATCGTGGAAGCCAGGCCGGTTGGTGACGATCTACAAAAGAGTCCTCAATCTGGAACTGAGGGTACTTAAGGCTTTAGAGCCCAGTGTACTATGGTCACCTTTAGAGTCACTTTCGGGCTGACAAAAAGTGACACACATCAACAGGGAAGGCATTGGCTGTGAGCAGAGAAAACGGACCTCGTCTGGTAGGGATGGGACATTTTCTGGAGTTGGTATGGATCAACAAGGGGGTGCTGCCAGTGGGAACAGGGAAGGCTCAACCCCACTCCATGGTTCTCATTAGCCTGGCCACGTGCTGGTCTCACTCACCTCCCCCAGACTATACACTGTCAGGCCCCCTAGTCCGATGGGGAACACAGGCTGTCCTGAAGGATCCAGGGCAATGGGCCGTTCCAGCTTGCGAGCCCCTCCCTCCATTTTCTTTTTCTTGGATGTTTTCTTCAGAACTGAAACAAAAATCTGGGGTCAACCACTTAGGGCCCTTCCAGTGCCAAGGGGAGGGGAAATTTATACATGAACAGCAAGGGCAGGAAGTCGGTGATTTATACGGATGCTCTTTCTGATGGGATTTTATACCGTAAGCCCAAGGTAAGTTGAAAATATGGTATGTTAATATATGTGATATACCTAACTTAGCAAATGTCATGGCAACAGAGTACAGTACAGAATGCCAAGTGTCCCCATGGATGTGGGTCTGTCTGGGAGCTGTGGCTTCATGCCACTAGCTAATATTACTAATATTACACTGTGTATCACTGTCCTAAGAAAAGAACAAAACCCAAAGTCCAATTTTTACTGAATGCACCCTGCTTTTATAACATTGTAAAGGTGAGAAAAACCATTAAGTTGAGATGCTCGCTGTAGGTGAGGTGCCATCTGTATTCAAGGAACCGCCATATGGGCCTTTTCCCGAAGCCCAAGTATCTAACTTGCCTTACAAACCAGTGTTAATGTGATGCCTAAAAATCTTCCACTTGTAAGTGCTCGTCAGCTGTACGAGCAGGAGCTCCTGAGCTAGCAGTGTGTTCAGAAGGCTGCCTTGCCCATTTCCCTGCCCCATAGGAAAGGCTGAAGTGGATGCAGCCCAGAGAGCGGGGGCACAAGACGAGGGCGCAGAGGCCTCAGCCTGCTCATCCTCATCTGTCAGGTCTCATCAGACTCTCTCCAAAGCAGCTCCAGCAAGACACTTGCTGCTCAAGGGACTTCAGGGAATGCTAGGCAACACAAGTGGCCACTTGTTACCCAGTCAGGACCAGCTAGCTCTACCAGGTCTCTGCGGTTGGTAGAGCCGCTGAGGCGATCGTTACACCATCGTCTTAAGATACCTTCCAGTTTGCCGCTCTCTTTGCCCTTTTCTTTCTTCTCCTTCTTGGATTTCTTCGCAAATGGCTCCTCGGCCCCACTGCTGGGCCCAGCTCCCTGGACAGTTCCTGCAGAGCCGGCGGCACCATAAGCCAGGGGCAAACTGGCGCTGTGGGAAGGAGCGGCAGCCTGTGGTTCCCCTTCAGTCAGGGCATGAATCTGGAGGAGTTTCTTCAGCAAGTATCTGAGGTTGGAGAGGGATGGGAGGACAGGCATGAAGTTCTGTTTTTCTCTCGACTCAATATTTTACCTAAGTACTGGCCATTACAGACTTATGTGCAAAGATTATAACACTCAAACAATAAGGTTCTTATTGGAGGCTGGAGGCAATGAAGCCCTATGGGATAATCAATACTTGAAGAAACCAAGATAATGGCTGGAGCTTCGCTTGCACCTGCAGGGATCTTCTTCCTTCATGGTGGAAGGCCTGAGGTGTCTGAAGGGTATTCATATGAATAGAATCAGAGGTATCCATATACCCACTGTAGTTTGCATAGGGAAGAACTGACGGAATATTTGTAGAATGAGAAACTTTTTTTTTTTCAAATCCCTATGTTTTCATAACTGGGAAGTTATTTGGGTGGGAAATACCACACAGGTTCAGAGTTCCTCTGTATTGCTTCAAGCGATCAAGGGGCTTTGCAATGTGAACGAATCCAGAGGAAGAAAAAAAAAATCAGTCACCCTAATAATAATATTCATCCACACCCATCACCAGCACCAATAATAATGATGATGATAACAACAGCAACAGCAAAATGAAGCTGGCTCACCTTCTCTCTTCTTTTGCTTTAAGAAATTTTTCCTCAAGACGAGCAATCTCATCACAGATAGAAGCATTTTCCTTCAAGGAAGAAAAAAAAAAAAAAAAAAAAGAGCTAAAATCACAAAAAACGAATTTAAAAATCGAGGCTCTTTTCTGGCGACAAGATCTAGATCTCAGACTGAAAGAACCCTCTGTGCTGCAGCGTTTAAGAGGGAAGTGGTGACGCTCTACTCTGCCCGCGAGGCCCCTGCTATGCAAGCACAACTTGAGTTTGTGCCCCAGAACCTGTATTGGAACAAGAATGAACGACGGTTATCTGATAACTTCTACATGTGCTAGGTGGTACACATATATTAATAGTCGTAAAGAGAAAGAAATCTCTGCTAAACAAAAAAAAAAATCTGTAGGGTGAAGTGTTTGGGTTCGACTACAGGCAGGGACACCTTTGGATGAAGAAGTGCAGTCTTCTAGCTTAGGCCAGAACAACATGGTACACACCAGGACCTGCATCCTTTGGGCAAATCAAAGGGTGTGGTCACTCCAATTACTGTGGCCTTTGGCAGAGAAAGGATGTACCACTTGGACTTAATCCATACCACCACAAAATTCTTTTTTTGTTTCCCACTACAGAATTCTAAGGACTATCCACACACTATCTTTGACCTTGCAAAGACAATCTGACCCAGAGTGTCTTACAGAACGATTCCTTAGAGAGAGGGGGGCGGGGGGGGGGGGGGAGGATGAAAAGAAGTTTTGTGTGTAAATTTCTTAATTAATCATATTTATTCGCACACACCCAAGCATTATTCTTTACTGGTGACTCGGTCTATCTTGAAACCAATCCTGAAGGGAAATGCCTATTTGGGTGTTTGACAGGTGGAACCTTAAATCCGTGTTCAGACCATCCTTTGGTTTCATAAGATTTTCGGGAACTTAACGAAACCAACATCCTTAAGTGTTGAGTTTAAGCATCAGGTGGCTCTGACATGAGGTGACAACAGAGAACAGTAAATAAGGTGTTGACTTCTTGATTTACCCGTATTTTCCCCGACCCGTAAACAAGTGTTAAATGTTTTAGGAACAACAAATTGACTAAAGTCAAAACTTTTCCTGATATATCTACAAAGACCCAATGTTTAACTGAAATTGTGTAGAAGTTAGTGTTAAACTACTGGTTCAGATGTGAGGGTATTTGAACCGCATGCATACCTATTTCCAAGCATTGAGGTGACTCCGGTTAAGCTAGAATAGTTATTCTATTATCTGATAATAGGTTATTACCAGATTTATTAGACCCTGATGTTTCTTGGCTGGTAAGAAGTTCATACATCAAATCCTAAATCCCTCCAAGTGAAGCAGGAAGTGGCTGTACACCTCGGCAGCAGGAGGTTAGTCTGCTTCCTCCTGTGGGTTCCATTTTCAGTTTCGGGTGGAGGGAAGGCAGAAACACCTAGAAGCCTCGTCAAAGGGAGCTACGATCGGGATAATTTTGAAAGACTGAGGTGCCTGTTTACGAAAGCGTCAGCCATGGCGTTAGGGCTTGGGTGTACTTGGGAAACAGGCTGTGTAGATTAAATAATAAACTGGAATCGGGTATCAGGGCAAATCATCCTTCCCTGTGCTCGCCTTAAAAGACACTACTTAGCTTCTCTCGGAAAAGGAAACGTAGCAAAGAGGTAATGAGTAAAGTTTACTGGCGGAGCAGTTTTCAGCCCTCATTTTTAGAGTAGACAGGATTTAGAGGAAGAAGGTATGCAAGGATATGAGTCTAATATCCCGAGCGCTGCACGGATCCTCTATCTCTGAAGGAGCCGAGGTGGGGCAAACAGTCCCAAGGAAGGGAGCGGCCAAACCCAGACTCACAAACACCGTGGCCTTGGCTGCTCTGCGCAGCCGCAGGTACTTGAGCCGGTACTTCTCGTTCTGGCTCTTCCTCGGGAGCCTTTTCATCCTGGCCTTGCTGGATAGCGGGGTGCGCGGCTCGGAGGCCAGGCCGCTCAACACGCTCATGATCCGGCTCCTGCTCAGGGGGCTTCGGGCCGCGGAGTGGGGGGGATGGAGCCGAGGCAGAAGCAGACGGCGATCCTCCGCACTCCCGAGTCGAGTTCCCAGGGAAGACCCGCCGGAAGTTGCGCAAAAGCACGGCCACGTGTAACTTCCGGGTTTGGAAGTTGCGGTGGTTCGGGCTTAGCGGTGGGCTGGGAGCAAGGGTGTGGTTCAGGGCTGCAGGGAGCTGGAGCCGGAAAGAACCGGTCCTACCCGGCCTGGTCAGCTGCTAAGTAGGGAAGAGGCCAAAGTCCTTATCCAGGTCTCGGTGCCCTCGGGGGAGTGCGCGTCCACGGCTGCTTTCCTCGGTTGCTCTGAGCAGGCCTGCCTGGGGTTTTAGCAAGACTTAAATACGAAATGCGGGAACTCAGCTTCCCGTGGATGCAGTCGCGCAAGTGGTTCTTAGGCTGTCAACTTCGGAGATAGAAAAACAAGACCTTGATCGCCCCCCCCCCCCAAGCTTGGCATCTAGTTAGCAAACAGTTTTAATAAAATGGTAGCACAAGATCGGCGTCCAGTGGTTTTGAAATGAAACCAAGAGTGTTTCAAGAACACATACCTCCTATTTATTTATTTATTTTTTGGTTTTTCGAGGCAGGGTTTCTCGGTGTAGCCCGGGCTATCCTGGAACTTGCGCCATAGACCTGTGTGACTTCTAACTCCCAGAGTTCCTCCTGCCTCTGCCTCCCGAGTGTGGGATCAGGCGAATGTCACACCATTCCCTGGCTATACCCCCCTATTTTTAATAGTTTAATCTTTATAACTAAGGTCAGCTGAAGGACAGACAAATCTTTAAGGTACAAGATTGCCCTAGACTGGACAGCAAGCTTATAATTCTTGCTGTAGTGTCACAAACCAGTTAACTGAGCCTCTTGGTCACAGTTGTTGTTGTTTTTTTTTTTTTGTTGTTGTTTTCTTTCTCTCAAAACAAAGTAAATAATGAGATGGCTGGCATTTCCAAACTAGTGTACTGATACAAAAATAATTACTGTTAAATTCTCAAAATCTAGACGTTTACCGGCGCCAAACTCTCTGTGTAGGGGAAGATAACCCTGAACTTCACATCCTCCTGTTTCTACCTCTCAAACGCTGGGACTGCAGGCTTAGGCAACCATGCCCACCTTGGGGAAATTTTTTTTTATTGGTTATTTTATTTATTTACATTTCAGATGCTATCCCCTTTCCCCATTCCCCCCACAAAACCCCTTATCCAGTCTCCCCTCCTGTTACTTCTATGAGGGTGTGTCCCCACCAATCGACCACTCCCCCCAATCCCCCGCCCTCGAATTCTCCCCCCCCCCCCCCCCCCCCCCCCCCCCCCCCCCCCCCCCCCCCCCCCCCCCCCCCCCCCCCCCCGCACATTGGGGCCTCCGGCCTTCACAAGACCAAGAACCTCCTATCCCACCAGTGCCTGACAAGGCCATCCTCCACTACATACAGCTGGAGCCTGTCAGCCTTAGTCCTGTAGGCAGAATTAAAATGTTTCATAACTGTTTCAGCTATGGCCATATTATCTTTTACACAATTATTTCCATGTTGTTTGACTTTTTTTTTTTTTTTTTTTTTTTTTTTTTGGTCAGTTCATGTACCACACACATCTTTGTGGTCAAGTCGTTTGATATTGACTATGTAAACCAACTTGTGTGTTCAATGGTATGGATGCTCCTGACCAACTTGTTCTTTGACTAATTTATGAAGATTAGTGCCTAGGACACAACTGTTAGAAAACTTAATTCAGGAAGGAAAACAGCAAATCAGCAATATGACATAATTAATATATACATTTATTTCTGTGGTGGATTTTGCTTGGTATGGCAACAACCCTCTAGGGAAGGAGGGAGAAAAATAGAAAGAATTTGTGAAGGAACTACTCCTGGGCACCCTTTGTTGGTACAGTAAAGGACAGAGATGGGCACCCTGGAGGCAGAGACTGCATGTCCAGATACTCAGCATCCTGAGAAGTAAGGGTGCTCCAAGTAGCTGATTACATTGAAAGCTGTGTGCAGGTGTTATGGAGTTGTCTTCTAGCTCTTTGTCTTGTGGAATGGAAGCCTTCCCTCTAGAGACAGAATTTAGACAGGAGTTTATTTATCAATGCAAAGCAAGCACTCCAAAGATAGATTGAATCGGGCTGTCCGAGGGTGAGTGTATGCGGCCAGAAGTCCAGAGAGTTCTATGTTGCGGATTTGAAGGAAGCTAAAGGTGAGCAGCCTCTTTGGGTAGTAATGGGACTTGTTTTCCTCCCAAATAATGGTACATCGGATTTTCTTTTTATGCTATTTCTTCCCATGATCCTCTAGAAAGATCCAGGACAGGGCTGGATTGGAGAGCTGGAGACAGGTGGAGGTGAAGGAGGAGAGAAAGGAGGAGGATGTGATGGTAGAGGTGGTGTGTAATCAGAGCCACAATATAAATGCTATGATAATGAAGCTGAGATCTTTTGGGGACAGAGATCCTTAGTGTGCACGTGGGGCGAAGTGGCCTGGTGTCTTTGTTTTTGATATAGCAGGAACTACTCATCTGTAGGTTCAAGAATGTCTAACTGCATAGACACATTCTGGTAGTCAGGAGACACAGCTACAAAGATACAGCGGTGGCTTGTTTGTTTATTGGTTGGTTGGTTTTGCCCCCCCTCCCAATCTAATTTTTTTTTCTTGAGGCTTTGCACCGTGTCATGACTCATCTCACGACTGTCTGTCAGTTAAGAAGGTTATATCATTCCATAATACAGCCATTCTATTAATTTTAAAATCCAAAGCTGGGGACAGAGCTTTAAAGCAGGCTGTTAAGTTGTACAAATAGGAACAGGGCTTGGGCTCTCTCATAGACTTCCTTTGTCCTCACTCCATTACTCATGTCCATCTTTCACCTAATGGGAAAGCAAAGGGGGAGACGGAAGAAGTGGCCAGTGTGTGGCCTGCGATAGGGCTTCTGTACTCCCTGAAAAACTGGACTTTTATTAGTGACATGAGACTTTTATTCATGTCATTGGCGAGCATCTATAAGCTCTTGTCTCTCGCTTTAGTAGGTGAATTCACATGAATTTGTCAGAAGCAACATGGCTTCTCTATTATCTGTATGAAGAGGGATCTAAATGGCTTGTGTAAAAAAATTCTCTCAAGAAATGCAAAATATACAGTTTAAAAATATTTATTAAGGGTAATTGTGGCACCAGGGGTGGAGTGCTGTCTTTTGAACCAGAGCAAAGCTTTGACAATTAGATGCAGGGAAGAAGCAGTGAGTGGAGAGTGTACAGAAGTGTATTGATAGGACTTTCATGTTCATCTTGCTTAGCACTTATTTACTTGTTTACTTTATTTTTTTTTTATAATGGAGATCAGAGGCTAACATGGAGAATCAGTTCTCTCCTTTCACCATTTGGGTCCCAGGCATTGAAAACAGGTCATCAGGGTTCACAACAAGCCTCTTAACCTACTGGCCTTCACTGATTGGCTGTCAGTGAAGGTATAGCATCCCTTGGACTATTAAGAACATACCTAGACTCGTTAAGACCTTAGAAGGTATTGATAGTGCATAATCTGAGCCCTCGTGGAAAAGAATCCTCAGTTTATATCATAAAAAGCATATCGGGCTCTTAAAGATTCAACTCATGGCCTTTGCCTCTGTCCTTACGTCCCAAGAGCAGATTCCAAGTTAAAGTCATCATTATTTCTCGTCCCATTAGCAGGCCATGGAGTGTGTGTGGCAAGGCTGCAGATGTCCACAAAGCAGGATGGGCAAGCCAAATCAAAGTGTTTCAGGGGCTCGTGTCCTTACTTAACCTCTTACTGAATTGCTTTACCTGCCCATTGTGGGGAGGCAAGCGTGACTTCTCGAGTAGGTGGATCTTGTGAGAATTTCCCTCCATAAATGGCCTTTAGAATCTTTCTGTGTTCGATGTCTGCGCTTCACTTCGACTTGTTCGTTTAGCGTTACTGTCCTCAGAATGCTCTAGACCGAAATGTTCAGCTCTTTGACTCCTTACTTCCGGGCCCCATATTGAATTATCATGCATTGATTTTTATCTTCTTATAAATACAGGATATTTCAGGTGAATCCAATCTTAACAACTGTATGTGGACACCATTATTATTTTTTCTGTCTTTTACTCTGTATAGCTTGTGAAGGAGAATTAGTTTCTATAAAACTTACCTCTCTCTGTTTCTTTTCTTTTTAAACTAGGGGTGCTCGTCATACGCATGTTGGGTGAGGTGTTTAGGTTTTGAGGGTTCTAAGCCAGCCAGTAAGGTCATAAAATCTACCACGGTGTCAATGTTGTGTTTCTGGGTGGTTGTGTCCTTCAACACACATAAGACATTCAGCCAGCTAAAAGAGATGAGCTCAGAGATATTAGCTCGGAGGAAAAGAAGGATCACGTTGAGGTCATTGATCGGGCAACCTAGCATCTTTCTACTGAGCAGATCAAAAGCTGGGAGCATCTCATAGATGGAGAGTAGACGTTTGTCCCACCGACAGAGCCGTGTGAGGTTGTATATGATCACTGGGACCAGTATGGTGTATATTGTTGCACTGGAGACACTCACGATCTGGAATACAGACAGGGAGGTCAGTCTGCATGTGATCAGCTCCGGCACATGGGTCTCCTCATGGAGTAGCCCTGTCTTGATGGAGCAGCTGAATTCTTCTTGAAAGAAGACCTCTAAATGGAAGTGGCCAAGGTACAGGTAAGTGGCTGAGGTGAAGAGCAGAAGGAGGGCATTCCTCAGGAGGTAGGTGGCCACTAGCCAATGGGAACGCTGCTTGCATGCCAGGTACCGCTCTAGCAAGGGGAATTCAAAATACCGTTCCTTCCGGGCCCTGGGCAGGAAAGAAGGCATTGTTAGAAAGGACCATGTAGAACCACACCCCAAAAGTCACGTGGAAGACTAGCAAGTCTGGGTATCTAACACATTACATTTTTTAACCGTTACTTTGATTTTGTGTGTATGGATGGTTAGTCTGTACGTATGTTGGTCCACTACATGTGTACAGTGCCTACGGAAGCCACAAGAAGGCATTGGAGCCCCTGGGACTAGGGTTACAGATGTTGCGGCATGTATACTTTTATATGTGAGTATAAAAATCTCACCCAGTCCTCTGCAAGAACAGCCTGTGCTTTTAACTACTGATCTATCTCTCTCGCTCCAAACATGACATTAGTATTGGAGAGAATCCGTATTCTCTCCATAATCACAGCCACAATTCTTCTGCCAGAGGAGGTACGAGTACCCCCTCAGTTCTCCAAACACTGAATGCAGTGTCTTAAACCCGTGGATGATCAATGAATTCTGAAGGATCGAAATCCCAATGAGTTTCTGCCCAGCAAGGTTAAACGAAGTTCAAAGCGGAAGTAGGACTTGCAAAACAATAAGCTTATGACCGGTAATGTAGACAATGGAGTTCTGTGTTCTGAGTGTGATTTTGAGGCCAGTTCATTCATTTTGTACAGATTAATATGTTAACAATATGTCATCGTTGAGAACCATGCAGGCAAGGTACAGGTAAGCCTGTCTCTGCTTTGAAGGGAAGGGCAGATAAGATACACCATATTCAATAGCATTAATACTTATTGCTAAGTGCATATGAGCCATAGTGGTTGTGAATATTAGGAGATGGGGTAACAGTATAAGTTAGAGGGTTCAGAAACCACGATGTCTCCATCATACTGGCTTAAATCCAGGCTTCAGAATGGGACAGGGGAACTTGTTAAAAGGGACACAGCATACACAGAAGATGGTCACAAATCTTAGCTCAACTCACCTCTTACTGGTGCCTGCTGCCCATGCCAGACCCATTTAAAACTGCACCATCCTTGTCTCTTAGCTTTTCAGCTCCTGCCCCATCTGATACTTTTCCTTTCTTCATACTGCTAGTCACCCACTAAGACATGTTAGTGGGGTTTGTTTGTTTGCTTTCCTTCAATAGAATCCTAGCCTTTCACTGGTAGGTACAACCTTGTTGCTGCCTTTATCCCCTGTCCTGAACACACACACACACACACACACACACACACACACACACACACACACAGACACACACGGACACACACGGACACACACGGACACGAGACAAAAAGAGAGTGTATGTGGTGTGTGTGTGCGTATGTGTGTGTGTGTGTGTATGTGTGTGTGTGTGTATGTGTGTGTGTATCTGATGTACTGCCTGGTTCTTAGATAGATGAATGACTAATCAGTGATTTGCTCAGGGATAAGGAGGAGACTTGTTGTGCAGACTGTCTTAAGTATTCCATATCTCCAATCCCCGTGGGCCTGGAAGTGTTTCAGATTTGGGTGAGATTTATTTATTTATTTATTTGTTTGTTTGTTTTAGAATAATTGAAAGAATTTTAAACAATGATACTTTTTTAAAAAATTGATTTTGGAGTACTGGGCAATTTGGATATCAGGAATACTGAAAGTGTAACTAGAAATTTGAAAAGTAGTTCACATTTTTCTTGAGGTCTTGGACAGGTATTTGAGAATTTCAAGATTTTTTTTTTCCTAAGCATGAATGGAGTTAACAGGTTTCTGAGCATACAAAGTAATATTTTAGAGCTATTAATCCCTGTGGTTCAGTGTGTTCATTTGTCAACTAGAGACAGATCCTCTTCTTTCTACAACAATGAGAAAGTTCGCGGGGCAGTGGTAGTGCACGCCTTTGATCCCAGCACTTGGGAGGCAGAGGCAGGCGGATTTCTGAGTTCGAGGCCAGCCTGGTCTACAGAGTGAGTTCCGGGACAGCCAGGGCTACACAGAGAAACCCTGTCTTGAAAAACAGAGAGAGAGAGAGAGAGAGAGAGAGAGAGAGAGAGAGAGAGAGAGAGAGAGACCATCCCTGCTCCTCCAAGAATGCAGGGAAGAATGAAGTACTTTGCTGTCTTGAGAAGGATGGCATTGAGAAAACATAAATATGATTTTGCATGGGTATCAATTTAATGCTCCACGAAGTCCTTTAGAAGGAGCAACTTACTTCTCTAGCTCATCCCAGAAGACATGGGGGTCAGAGCTCTTCTGCCGGATCTTCAACATGTGCTGCACCAGGCGGATGGAACGGTTGTAAGACTTGTCCAGCTCACTGATGATGAACAGCAGGTCTGAGCTGAGGGCTGGCACTGCTGCATATTGCCACAGCAGCACTGGCAGATACATGGCCACAGCCAGGGCCAGTAGAGAGTAGGGGAGAGCCTGCAAGAAAGAGAAGGCTGAGGAGGGAGCCCAGGGTGCTAGGGCTTGAATCACAGCTAAGTGGGGGCTTAACTGCTCTCCTGGTCTCATTTTAGAAGGGAGAAAATGTATATTGTTGACCACGAAAAGCTCTCTGTCCGTATGGAATAATATAGTGAAACTGGTAAGAGAAGGGACATTATATCTCTGTTACCCAGATCCATCATCTATGGGTTTCTGACCTATGGTCTGTCTGGGATTCCAAGAAGAGAGAGAATGAAAGCAAACCAGGGATAGAGGATAAAAAGTGTCTGGTAAGGGGAGATCTCTGCCTTCGCTGCCCGAACACTGCAGACTGAGTATCTAGACAGAGATTATGATCAATGGGGGCCCCCCCGACATCCTAGAGGAGAGAACTTTATTTCTTCTGTGTGTCCTGTCCTATGCTTGTCTTTTGTAGTCTCTGGGTCCTCAGTGTTGTCGGAGGACACTAACAGATACTCTTGGAATTCCTTGTGTGTGTGTGGGGGTCATTTCAGTTATGCAGACAATACGCTGGAACTTTAGGAATGTGTAGCTCTTCTCTTCTCAGCGGCTCTGGTGTTTTCAAAGACTCCCCACCACTCCCTATGCAGCCCTCAGAGGAGCCAACCTGCTGACACCTTCCATTTCTGCTGTTTAGGCCGCCCTTTGTTACTGTGGCTCTGGCTGAGTGTAGTAGGATTTTCCTCTAAGTTTCTTTATTACACTTAGGCATCTAACAGAGGGAGGGCTGTCTTTTTATTCATAGTGTAGTCTCTCCTTGTGAAGAATTTTCAAATCTACATCTGTTGCTAGGCAGTTACTGGGCACTATCTCATTTGCTTCCCACAAGGATGCTATTGGTGGGACGTCATCACCGGGATCTATTTTTACAGTGAAGGAAGCTGCAGCAGGGCCAGGTCAGGTATCCGCACAGCATCACACACTCAGCAGGTGGAAGAGTGAAGATCTGGAGCCAGGACTGGAGGTTTAGATGCTTTTTGTCCTAATTACTCCTCCACCCACAGCTTCTTCCAAACTGCTCTGTCTTTGTAGTGGCAAGTTTACAGGAAAAGATGGAGGGTGCATCTGGGTTGTGTGTCTGTGTGTGTGTGTGTGTGTGTGTGTGTGTGTGTCTGTCTGTCTGTCTGTCTGTCTCTGTGTTTTCTGAGCTGCAAAAATGAAAGCCTGGAATAGGGCCTCATGTAAAATTATAAGCATTTTACTCTTATTCAAGAAATAACGTCCCTGAAAATAAGCCCTTCACTTCCAGTGAGGAGGAGCCAAAGAGTCTGCGTTCAGAGAACTCCCTGGTGACACTGATAGTGTTTTGCCTTTTCTTAACACGAGTTGACTCCGAAATCTGTAGACTTGTCCCTCTCTTGGCCGGCTGACCTGCCAGTGACAGAGGGTTCGTGTACTTTCTCCCTCAAGTCTCTGGTTTTGCTGTCTTCTAGGATGACAAGAGTGAAAAGGTGAAGAGCAGACAAGAGCAGCAGATGGTCGAAAGCTCAGCATCAGCTGCCTGACACAAGACACTGGTGTGGGGAAAGGTGGAGGTCCAGGCAAGAACAAACACTCTGCAACTCAGAACCAGAAAGACTCAGGAACTAGGGATGTGGGTGAAACCAAAAAGCAAGAGTATGAGTCGGTCTGAAACAGAACACTGAACAGGGTCACCGAGTGACGACTCTCCATAATGTACAACATTCAATCAACCAGCCTTTCATGTTCCAGATGGAAGGTTTGAAGGTTTGTCTCTGGAGAGACTAAATCATAGTAAACACTATGCTCAAATCCACTGAGGCAGAACTAGCCTGAGGGGTTGAGGGCTGAAGCCAGGTGAATGAGTATTTAACATCCGTGGCCGAGTTTGCCGAGGGCTAGCAGCCAGGCTTGATACCAGCTGCATTCTTCTTAAATGAAGGACCGAATGACTCTTCTCAGAGACAGCGGACAATACTGAGCTAGGACTAGATACTCATACCTGAGATTCTTTACAACCAAGCACACCAGAGGGATTCCTTTCACCTAATCCTGCTTGTCAACATGTCACTCACGGGCACAAAGCTTCCAATCAGATAGAAGTGGGCAACTTTAAACTGCAGACTAATGTGCACACCAGAGGCCAGCCGGCATTTGAAGGACCCCTGGAATATGAAAGCCAGCTGCCAAAAGGAACGAGCAGGGGCAGGGTGAGGTGGAAGTGAGTGTAATGGCCAAGGGTGGAGTGTCACTCGAGAGTGTCAATCTACCCCCAATGCCCAAGCCTGGTAGCCATCCTGCAAGGGCCCCTGTCTGCATTACCTTGTGAGGCCAGAGAGATTTCACCTTGTATTGGCCAGCCTCGTCCTGCTTATGGTGAGCCAGTGAGTCCCAGCACGAGCTGTCCACGTACGCAGCCTGCCTGACACTGAAGTTGCCGGGAGAGAAGCAGCTGATGGGAGACCCTGCAAAAGGAGCAGAGCTTTGAGGCAGCCTTAGGTGCAGCAGAGGGATGAAAGTCAGTCATTCAAGAGTTTTCTGGGAGAGGAGACATCCTTATAAGTTGGAAGTTTTCTGTGGAGGGCAGGCCTCGAGTTCTTCCCCAGCCTCAGCTTTCTGGGCCCTGTACTGCTGTGTCACGGGAGGATAGGTCGTGATGCAGTAGAACTCAAAGTTTGGCCCATGCTACCAATGAGCTGACTTGATCTTTTAGGTCTGATGGGCCATTGCTCTCAAAGTTCCTTCAGACTCCCGTACAGGAAGCTACCAGAGATGCCTTGGAGTCAGCAGTCTGCCACCAAAAGGCTTTGATAGTGACGTATCCACTCGAGAGAGATGGCAGCCTTTAAAAAATGTTTTTGAGTTGATTGTATGTGTTTGTCATGTGTGTGCATGTGTCCTGGCACACTCATGGAGGTCAGAAGATGACCTTGTGGAAATGGCTTCTCTTCTTCCACCAGTTCGGTATTCTACCATGTGTGCACTGGGACTGAATTCAGGTCATCAGGCTTGGCAGCAAGTGCACCTAATGAGGCATCCTGTCAGCCTTGTTTTGTTTTGAGACAGAGTCTGACTGTATGGCTCAGGCTGACTTCAAACTTATCTGCATGGGAAACAAATGGGCTTGGGTGAGAGGCTCCAGCTTTCCTGTTTCTTATTAGACAGAGGCAGGACTGGGAACCAATCCTGTTGCTACTCTCAGTGTGTAGCAGCAAAGAGAGAGATGGAACACTTTCTCAGCAAAAGCTTTAAGCTAATGGGGCACAGACAGAAAAGAAAACTAGGGTCCCCGTGACTGCCACAGAGGGAACAGGCTTTCCGAGTTAACCCAGTGCTTACAGCATCGCAAACATGCGCATGTCTGTTTATGGCTAGGGGCATGGAGAAGGGCCAGGGGTTTGTTCAGCACCCCTGAACAAGGTTGTACGAACTCTGCAAGAGGTGGGAAGAGAGTGCAGGGGAGAAGGTTTGTTCACAGTGGGCTAAGAGGAAAGGATTCCAAGTTCTGAGGAGATTACAGAGTCCCAACCTCTATCTATAGAAGCCAAAATAATGGTTTTTAATCATTATTTAGACATAAAAGATACGCCGACTAAAGTGGTAGCTAATTGTTATTTTAAACAGATACTGCATGGTGAGCACGTTCTCTCCATGTTCCCTCCTTCATCCTCCCCATCCTCCCCTTGCTTTGTCTGCTCCTCTTCTCCAATGAATTATTTTGCAGTTATTCTTTATTTTAATAAATAACTAAATTGATTCATTTCACATCCCAATTGCAGCTTCCCTCCCTCCCTCCCTCTTCTCCTCCCAGACTCACTCTCCCACGCCCCTCCCCACACTCCTACCCTTCCCTACCCTTCTCTGAGAGGAGGAAGACCCCCCATGGGTACCAACCTACCCTGGTACATCAAGTCCCAGGAGGGCTAAACACATCCTCTCTCACTGAGGCCAGACAAGGAAGCCCGGTAGAGGAAGAGGATCCAAAGGCAGGCAACAGAGTCTGAGACAGCATCCCCCTCCAATTGTTAAGGCCCCCTAAATGAAGACCAAGCTGCACATCTGCTACAAATGTGTAGGGAGGCTAGGTCCAGCCCCTGAATGCTCTTCGGTTGGTGGTTTAGTCTGTGTGATCCCCCACCGGGCCAGGTTACTTGACTCTGTATTTCATCTTGTGGTGTCTTTGAGCCCTCTGGCATCCTCAGTCTTCCTCCTCCCTCTTCCATAAGACTCCCTGAGCCCCCGCCTAATATTTGGCTGTGTGTGGGTGGGTCTCTGCATCAGTTGCTGGATGAAGCCTCTCCGAAGAATAAATGAATTATTTTTTAATGTAAGATTTATTTCCAAGTTGACTTTTGCAACTGTTCGGTGCATCTGCTTCGTTGGTGCCTCATACTCACGCAGCACCTGCCCCTTGGGAAGCCAGTCCAGCCCAAAGCCAGGAAATCTTAAGACAGGAGCTAGCTCATTTTATAGCTGTCGTAGGGGAAAATGAAGTCAGGTCTCTTACCGTCCGTCCATCAGCAGCTTACCTGATGAGAACTCCTGGGCGAAAGCCAGAGACATCAGCAGCAAGGGGAAACCCACGGTAACGAACTTGACCACCTTATCCAGGGGCAGTTCCAGGCGCAGTCCTTTGAGCCGAGAGCCCCTGCGGTCGGGCAGCAGGGCATCAGAGAGCATGTACTCTGCAGCGGTGTGTGCGAGCGACATGATGCTGCCGAGAATGGGGCCTTGAGGGATACAGAGGAAACTGCTACCCTTAGCAATCTAGGTACAGTGGGGTGATGTGGTGACAGCTTCAGGCAGCTAGTTTCCAGCGGACAGTGTTGCAGCACCAGCTTCACATGTCTGTCCTAGGACCAGGCAACGGTTCTCTACATAATTGCCCAGGCTCTGAGCCAGACACCCTGGCAATTAGAGGAAGGCATAGCCTTGGTGGGTCCTCATTGGAGGAGGGTCAGGCTTTACGTGTGGCTGGTGCCAGGCTGCTCGCCTAGATTGTCTCCCAACAGACGAAGCGTTGCGGCTTTATGCTGTCCTCTGATTAATACAGTATTTTCAGCAGTGGTGGAGAGAAGGAGGGCCGTGGGTTCAGCCCCTCATGTAATTGGTGTGGAATTTGGGTGGAGATTGCTTAAATGTGTCGAAGGCTCTTATTTTGTGGTTTGGGGTGGGAACGGAGCCCCGAGTGTTCATCGAGGATGGTTACCTCAATAGAGCAAGCTTTGTCCCAGTGATGTGTTTTGCTTAAGGTCCAGACTTCTTCCCTGAAACTGCCCTGTATTTGATGTTAATTTTCCTTCCCTGACTCTCGTCTTTCAGCAGTATACTTACAATTTTCAGTTGTGTTCAGCCTGCCCTTTCTCTGGGAAGCTGGGGGAGGGGTGACGGTGTGCTAGAGTGGAAAGATCACGACTTTTGAACTTTGAGAGGAAACGTTGTCCCTGGAGCTCCAACAGTGCTTATATTTCAATCGCATGAATTGTTTTCTCTTCTCTCAAGGTTCAGTCCG
The DNA here is from genome assembly GCF_011762505.2 of Arvicanthis niloticus. Lineage (NCBI taxonomy): Eukaryota > Metazoa > Chordata > Mammalia > Rodentia > Muridae > Arvicanthis > Arvicanthis niloticus. The sequence goes on from NC_133434.1 coordinate 6,553,783, forward strand.
TTAGAAACCACGGGAATGGATGTGTATATGAGAACACTCTTGCTAGATTGTAAAACACAGGCATGTCCTAAGTTTTGGTAAGTGTACACTGGGCCCAGGTGTTAAATGATTGCCTGCCTGCCCCTGACACTCTGAGGAAGTGGTGGAATGCTTAAAAGGTTGGGCTTTGGTTACTAGGGCATGCCCTTGATGGAACTCATGCCCATTTTAGAACCCTCATGCTCTTTGTCATACTCTTCCACCGTGAAATGAACAGATTTTTTTTTCCTCTGTACTTCTGCCATGAGTCACTTTGCTACCACAGGCTCAATACCTCAGAGCCAAGTGACAGATTCTGGAACTGTGAACTAAATAAAGATTTTCTCCTTTCGTATTTTCCCCTCTGTAGTGCAGAGGCCTCAGGCATGATGATCTCTATTCCGAACCCAACCTTTCTTCCCTTTAAGTTGATTATGTCTGGTATTTTGTTACAATAACAGAAAGTGGACCGGCATTGCAAGAATCAGTTCAAGTTGATTTCATGTGGTTGAGTTGGAGAACAAGACAGTCTTGTCTTTAGTATTGCCCTTAAACTTGGAAATGAAGGCCTTTAAACTAGTCTCCTTTTGGCCTTTCTTGGCTGTGTTATTCCAGTGGAGCAAGGAGTCCGTGGGCTGATGTGCTATACCCATCATGAGCTATGCAAAACCTCTGTGCCACTCAAGCCACTATTACAGTACTCTTGCCTCTGCAACTTCTTACCCAAGGTCTGTGGCCTGCTTCCAGGGCCTGTGTGGGCCTTTTGCTCAGGTACACGTACAACCTCTGAAGGAATGACTGTGTGGGTGTTTGCTCAAGGTTTAAGGAACAGTTACAGTGTATGGGTGGAGTTTAAAAGTCCTGATGTGTCCACACATGCAACTGTGACATTTTCCCCCCTTCAGTGTGGGGCTTAGCTATATTGGAATAGAGACCCGGGATGATGCAATGATTCTAAATTGAACCTAGCATTGTTGATCCTTATGAAGTATGTCTCTCTCTCTCTCTCTCTCTCTCTCTCTCTCTCTCTCTCTCTCTCTCTGAAGCTAGGCAGGCAGAACATATACAACGATTTGTTTTCTCGGTTGATAATTTTTCAGTTTTAAGGTCTACTTATGGTGTATGTATCTCTATAAACACTTTTATTCTGTGGCCATGAATGTTTAGGCTGGGCTTGCCTTTCCCTCATCTCATTGGCTAAAGGCCCATCCTAATTTATAGCTGCCCAGTGTGTGCTGCTTGCCATGGTTTAGGCATCTGGACCACAAAAGGGATGCTTTCTTTTGACTCCTCCATCCCCCTTTCTGGAGTCTCATCTCCATATCTTTTAATTACATGCATTTTTGGTCAACATTTATGGTCAGTTTTTTTATGCATATATAGTCTTTTGCTTCTTAAAAGTATTTATGTTTTTGAAGTAAATCATACATACGTAGTGTATTTAATATGCTTATTTGGGTAGCTCAGTACTGCTCCATCTGATCCAGAAGCAGAACAGTTGACTCTTCAGACATTGCAATGTGCTCCCTCTAATAGCTATGATATACTTTCCTAAAGGTAGCTGCCACCCTAACTTCTAGTACATAGGTTGGTTTTGCAGCTTTAACACCTTACATAGATGGAGGGCCATACTATATCTCAGTGGTAAAAGAGTTGTCTAGCGTTTGCGAGGCCCTTGAGTCAACCAATCTTCGGAACATTTATCTTTTTCCCCTTTTCTTATATGGACTAGAGAGATGGCTTAATGGGAAAAGACAGTTGCTGCCAAACCTGACTCCTGTGTTTATGAAAACTATCCAGTTTTTTGGTTTTGTATTCTATAGACGTGAAAGTATATTTTGGGGGAGGCAGCTTGGGAGTCACAGTTCAAGGCACCTTTGAGATTCATGTGTGTGGTTATTTCTAGTCTTTATACCTTTTATCTGCCCGTTTGCATTAATTTGATTGCTCGGGGCCTCTAGTACAGCACTGAATATAAGTACCTCCTTATCTTATTTCTTTGTCTTATGGGGAAATATTTCAATGTTCAACGTTTGTGTAGGGTGCTCACTGTAGATTTCTTCCTTCCTTCCTTCCTTCCTTCCTTCCTTTCTTTCTTTCTTTCTTTCTTTCTTTCTTTCTTTCTTTCTTTTTTTCGAGACAGGGTTTCTCTGTGTAGCCCTGGCTGTCCTGGAACTCATTCTGTAGACCAGGCTGGCCTCGAACTCAGAAATCCACTTGCCTCTGCCTCCCAAGTGCTGGGATTAAAGGCGTGCGCCACCACCGCCCGGCTTCTTTCTTTCTTTCTTTCTTTCTTTCTTTCTTTCTTTCTTTCTTTTTCTTTCTTTCTTTCTCTCTTGCTTTCTTTCTTTGCCTCTCTCTCTCTCTCTCTCCATGTGCTAGGTCACCTTTTTTTCACATTAAAGGACTTTATTTATTTATTGCTAGTTTGGTGAGTATGTTTATCAAGAGTAGACGTTGATTTATTTTTATTTTTATTGGATATTTTCTTTATTTACATTTTAATTGTTTTCCTCTTTCCAGGTCTCCCCTTCAGAACCCCTCTATTCTATCCCCCCTCTCTCTGCCTCTATGACGGTGCTCCCCATCCACCACCCACCCACTTCCATCTTCCTGCCCTGGTATTCCCCTACACTGGGGCATGGAACACCCTCAGGCCCAAGGGCTGCTCCTCCCACTGATGTCCAACAAGGCGATCCTGATTTTTTTTTAAAAAAATATTTTTCTTGTACACACTGAAATATTCATATAATTTTTTATATCTGTTATTATCATGAAATACATTGGTTGATGTTTGCACGCTAAAATGTAAGACACGAAAATGCTGAATATTGTGAAATAGAACTCACTTGCCTCTAGCGTTCAACCATCTTGATATTTATTACTTTCAGCTTAATAAAATTTCCTTAAGTACTTTTTAAAATATTACACTTAAGCAACTTGTAATGCTGTTGACAATTTATGCTGGTCACACTAAAAAAATTAGCAAGTTTTTTTTTTTTTTTTTAAAAAGAAAGCTATTTTCAATCTGAGTATACAGTACTAGTACGATTTTCCCCCCAGTAAGTATTTAGAAAAATTTATAGGTGAAAACATGAAGTTTTGGAGTTTTCTTTGTGTGGAAGTTATACTGATGGGTATAATTTTTTTTAGCGAACACGTGACTATTTAGAATTTGTAGTTTTCCTTGAGTGACTTATGTTACTAGTTTTCTACTGCTACATACGTTTCACAAAAACTTAGGGCTTAAAATAACAACAGAAGCTTCTCATCATTATGAAGATTCTATAGATAAGAGGCTGGAGAGCAGTTTTGTTGGGTGTTCTGGCCTCTGGTTAGTTTACCATCAGCATCAGATGTGTTTGGTGGTTATTTACCTGGGTTATTTACCTGGAATCAGTCTCTTCAGTGGGTGGGTGACGTGGCAGCTGGTTTTCCTGGAGCAGATGATCTAAGAGAGGAAACAGACAGAACTCTGCTGTGAACGAGATTGTCTGTCACATGACCTTAATTAACTCTTTGCATGTCTGTATATTTTCTGTATGCATTATAATCCAAACATTGTGTATAAAAACTCCATTGGAGTGCAGTTACTCTAGCTAGTCTGTCACCAAAGGTGGGCCTTGTTTCTTCTGTTAGGCACACAGAGGGAGAGAAGCTGATCACTACCTAATCAGGAACAGACACTAAGATGCATTTTTGCGTTAGTTTTCCACACTCTGAAGTCTGTCTCCAGGCTTTTGACTGAAAGTCTTTCAACCTTGAAAGACTGAGAACTTCCTTAACTCTCTTGAGATTATTGTCATTTAGCTCCTCAGCCTCCAGTTATAGGTAGCTTCAAAATATGGTCCATGCGTTTAAGGATGGTGAGTTTTCAGGAGTGAGCGTAGAGCTGGCCCTTCCTTCAGGACCACCTTTGCTTTGGCAGCACTGCAGGGTGGAGGAGCTTTCACTTTGCATGGGATTCTGTGTGGATAACAACAAGTCATGTGTTCCCAGCACCCAGCAAATGTCCTGTGGGAAAACGTGGCTGTGTGTTAGAGGATCCTCCAGGCTCCATATGTCGTTCCACCCCTGTAACAATTTAAGGCTGTGATGGCTCATTTTCTCCCAGACAGAGGCCTTCTACTTGGACCAAAGCCGATGGAGAATTGCTGCCCAGAAGCAGGCGCTTCACCCAGAGTAAAAATTCCTGGTGATACATATACTTCCCCATATGGTCTTAAAAAAAGGATTTAGTTAGGATACTAAATTTCTGTAATTTCTATGTCTCATAAGGTCACTGGGTTACAGTACTATTTTATTATTTTAGTTTACATTACTTTTTTATTTATATGTGAATTAATTATTTCTGTGAAATAAATTTCTTAATAGATTTAAACAGTGAATGCATCATTTCCTCTTTTCGTGGGGCAGGAGTACGGGAGCAGCTTACTTAGAGTGCTCACTAGCTACATTCAAGGCATTGTCTTTGCTCACCTGAGGGCTGAATTGGAGTTGAGAGAGTCTATCCCAGTTGCCTTACTCATATGGCTTTTGGCAGAAGGCCTTTGTGGCTGACACAAGGCCTCACTTCCTTACATGTGGCCCTTTCCAGAGGACTGATTATCTTACTAAGTGGTTCACGACGTTTTCTGTACCGAGCAATCATAGAAGCATAGATGTATCAGATTCACAGAAAAAAAAACCCCCAGCGCTGCTGCCAAAGACTCTGCATTTGCTCTCAGTGAGGCCGATGAAGAGGTTGGAAAGACAAGTAACAGGGCATAAGGACTATTGATTTAGTGACTACTGTTAAACCAACCCCCAAAGAACATACAGATATCATACAAGCTAATGTACACATTAGAATGCATTAATGATGACTATCTAAAAATAGAATAGCTTGAGTCTGAGGTGCAATGTTTAATGTTGATTCAATCATCCTCATCACACACGCCATTACTCAGGCTGGAGAAATGGCTCAGTGGTTAAGAACAGTGGCCACCCTTCTAGAAGACCCAAGTTCAATCCCCAGTACCCACATGGTAGTTCACAATTGCCTGTAACTCCAGTCTTAGGTAATCCAATGTTCTCTTCTGGACTCCAAGGATACCAGGCATACCATGGTACACAGATATACATGCAGGTAAAACAACCATATAATAAAAAGAAATAAAACAAACAGACAAAAAAACCCCGAATACTCCAGTTAATTAGAAAGCTGACCAGCTAGTATGTGATGACATTGGTTGTCAGTCAGCACTTAATCTTTGGTCCAGTGGACATAGAGAAGAAGTGTGCAATGTGACATGCTATCCTCAGTTTAAAATCGTGGTCTCCAACACAGTGTAACAGCATTTTAGGCACAGTACCAGAGCAGACATCCTGAGTGATCAATACAGGATGGTAATCGGGCTTGATCCATGCACGTACACATGCACTCATGCACAGGCGTACACCAATGAGAGGAGAGAGAGAGAGAGAGAGAGAGAGAGAGAGAGAGAGAGAGAGAGAGGAAGAGAGAGAATAGTGTGCACATAAACACACGGACAGGCTGTGCATAGAAATATTGGTGGAACTTGGCGACTTTAATTTCTGTCACACAGACGTAAACATTAGAAGGCCATAAAGAAACTGTTACAGGTGCTTCATCTGGTCACATGTCACCAAAGAAGAAAACGAATAAAGAACAAGGAATTGTACACACCCATAACACATGTATGTTTTCCCAATTATGTATTTATGAGAACTGTATTTATATTTGTGGGTATATATACATTGAAAATGGAGGAAAATATGAAGGCAAGTGAGATTCAGCACTTTGCATGTCTATGCCAATAGCTGAGTTTACTATGCGTATGAAATTGGATCCAACAAATTGGGAGTTGGGCTCAAACCCCAGGATTCTTGAAAACGCCAGCATCTGTGACTAGGCTGGGCATAGCATCCTTCTGGAGAAGAACCAGATATTATCAATCATGAATTTCATACTTTAAAAAAATTGGGTGAATTCCGCTTGGAATACAGTATGTCCTCATAAGACAAGGTGCTAAGAAAAGAAGATGAGAGCCACAGTACTCCTGTGTTCAGAGGAGCTCAGAAAAGTTCAGACGAGGGCAGGATTAAAATGTGTAACTAGATATAGAACACGACATTCTCAAACCCAAAGAAAACTGACAGTTAGGGAACTGGGTTCCCTCCTCTCCGTGTCTTTTGTATTGTGGTCTCAAGAAGTCGGGCTGTTCCTTACTTCCTTGTCATGGCTCCCCTTTCCTCCTGAAAAATGTCAACCACTCTTCTATGCCTCACCACTTTTATGTGCTAAACTTTCATTTTCAATGTGCTATATTGGCTGGCCACTGTTTTTTCAATGTCTCAGGCTTACTGTTGATGGTAATTATATGTTGACGCCAAGAGGATTGTCAAGAAATCTCGAGCCACTTAAAACAAATATGTTGAAGTTTTATTTTAAAAGAAATCATTTTGAAGGTATGAAACTCTGAAGATAACATCAGAAGATATTTTTATGACCTTGGATTTGGCAGTGAATTCTCTCTCTCTCTCTCTCTCTCTCTCTCTCTCTCTCTCTCTCTCTCTCCCCCCTCCCTCCCTCCATCCCCTCCCTCCCCCCTCTCTCTCTTTCTCCCCATACACAATCTGATACTAAAAATAACAGAACTGAAGACCTACAAACTTAGACATTTCTCCAAGGAAAGGATTCATATTTTCAAACAAGCATGTGAAAAGATTCTAAACACCATTAGCTATTAGGAAGTTATAAAGCAAACTAACATTGCGATGCCACTTTACATCCAGTAAGATGCATATAATTAAAGAGAAATGGGCAGGGCTGCAGAAATGGCTCAGCAAAGAGTCTCCATGTATAGTTCTTTTAGAGAACTTTGGTTAGATTTCCAGCACTCATGTGGGGCAGCTCACAACTGCCTGGAACTCTAGCTCCAGGGGATCTGATGCTCTCTTCTGGCTTTCAAGGACAATGGCACACACACACACACACACACACACACACACACACACTCATACACACATAGGAGCACACACTCTTATCTCTCTCACACACAGACACGAGCACACACACATACTCATACACACACATACACACATACTCATACACACATACACACATACATACACACTATCTCACACACATAGGAGCACACACACACTCTCTCACACACATAGGACCACACACACACGGAGCACACACTCTTATCTCTCTTACACATAGACATGAGCACACACTCTTATCTCTCTCACACATAGACACGAGAACACACACACACACACACACACACACACACACACACGAAATAGAAGACATTATTTTGTCTGATTTCACTTGTACCCTTCATGTCCTAGAAAGACTCTTTAGGTTTCTATTTAAAGTGGCGAAGATAGGAAGTCCACATTGTAACCGGAGCTTTATGCCTTAAATTAGGGCATCAGAAATGGCATTATTTGTGACTTTTGGCATGTGACTTTTCTTCTTAGATAAAAGACTTGACATCCAGAAGAGGTTATACAGATTAATCATTGACAGTGTCAGAGCCAATGTTGGACTGACATCATTCTGGTTCCCAAGTATATGCTAGCACTGGCTCAGACAACTCTACTTGCCCTCCAGCTGATATATACTTGAGAACTAGGAGGGAAGATAGTTGCTTCTAGAGCAATCGCGGCAAACAGGGCAGCAGAGGGGACATGGAAGGCCTCCCTCCATCCACAAAGCAACAGGGAAACTGAAAATCTTTCAGAACCAACATTGCAGAACTCTGAGTACTAATACAGACCCTGTGGCAAACAGGACTCACATAATTTCTCAGCAAGAGAGCATTATAGCTTTTAACTTATCCTGGATGTCTCCCCTAAACCAGCCTGTTGGCAACAGTCTTGGAGACAGCAGCCCACATTCCTGGCACAAGTATCTAGCAGAGAGCACAACAGACTGTCTAAAGAAGGTCGAAGTCTTTTAATTATAGAAATTCAAGGTGAACAGCATGTTTTCTTCCATTCAAGGGGATGGCGTTTGTTTTGGAATATTTACAATTCCTTCTTCAACTGACTCTTACGGATTTTTGTTCCTCTCCTTGATTCAATCAGAATCTTTTAAAAATGTATGTTTAGGAATGGAGAGGTGATTCAATGTGGCTCACTCCACAAATGAAGGGACCTGAGTTTGACAGCTTAGAACCTGTGTTAAAGCTGGTCAAGATAATGCCTGCCTGTCTGTAATCCTGGTATTCCCATTATGAGATGGCAGCGGGTGGAGACTGCAGAATATCCAGAAGATCTCCGACTAGCTGGCCTGGCATATGCATCATCAAACAATGATCACGATTCATTGGGTCATGAGGATGGATACCCAAGGTTGTCCTTCAACCTTCACATGCATGTGGTAACGTGTAGGCACCTGCACACATGAGCGTACACATGTATGCACAAACCTCCAGATAAAATATATATTTAAGCAGGCACTCGGTAGTTTCATGAATTGTTGGAGTACTGTGGCTGTCTCAGTACATGCAACAATGTGATGGCTGGATCTGGGAGGTTGATGTGTTTATCACTTCAGACACAGCATGGCCCTGTGTTGGAAACATTGAGTATGCCCTCAGTGATCTTAAAACATGCACTTGGTTATTGATAACTATATTGATACCACTGTGTTATAGGACATTGCACATTACTTTTATCCAACTGCATCTTTATGCCCATTAAGAAGATAAATATCTACACATTGTGAAATGCTTGCTAGAGTAAGCAATTAAGACAGTTGTCATCTCATGTAGTTAATTTTTTTGTGTATATTGTAAGAACACCTAAACTCTTTTTTTTTTTAATTTACATTCTTATTTTTAAATTTACTTTTTACTTATTTGCTTTATATTCGACCTGCTACCCTCCTTCTGGTCACCCACTCCCACAATCTTGCCCCTCCCCTCTCTCCTCTGAGTGGAGCCCCCTGGGTATTTCTACACCCTAACACTTCAAGTCTCTTCAGGCTATCTGTTTCCTTTCCCACTGGATAAGGCCAGATAAGGCATCCCAGCTAGAGGAACGTATCTTACTCGCAGGCAATAGCTTTTGGGATAGCCCCTGCTTCAGTTGTTCAGGACCCATGTGAAGACCAAGCTGCACATCTGCTACATATGTGCAGGGAGGCCTAGGTCTAGCCTGTGTATGTTCTTTGGCTGGTGGTTCAGTCTCTGAGAGCCCCAAGGTTAGTTGATTCTGTTGGTCTTCCTGTGGGTTTCCTAACCCCTTAGGTGCAGCAATTCTTCCTCCCAGTCTTCCATAAGAGTCGCCAAGCTCCACCCACTGTTTGGCTGTGTGTGTCTGCATATGTGTGAATCAGTTGGTAGGTGGAGTCTCTCAGAGGACAGCCATGTTAGACTTCTGTTTGCAGGCATAACAGAGTATCATTAATAGTGTCAGGGATTGGTGCTTGTCTATAGATGGGTCTCGGTTTGGGCCGCTTATTGGTTGGTTGTTCCTTTAGTCTCTGCTCCATTCCCAATCCCTGCATTTATTGTAGTCAGGATAAGTTTTGGGTCAAAAGTTTTGTGGGTGGGTTGTGGGTATGGTTGTGATAGGTGTCCCTATCACTCCAGTGGGGTTCTTGGCTGGCTGCAGGAGGCAACCTCTCCAAGTTCCGTATTCCCAAGGCTGTGAGTCACAGCTAAGGATACCTCCATTGATTCTTGGGCATATTTCTTATCTCAGTCTCCATCTTTTCCTGGAGATGCCCCTATCTCTCCCCCCAGTCAGTTGCAGATTTCAATTCATTCTCATGACTGTGTAGCCATCCCCTGCCCCTCCCCACTTCCTCAAGCACCCTCATTCCCTTCTCCATCCTCTCTCCCACCCAGTTCTCTCCCTCTATCTGTCTTTTATGACCATTTTATTTCCCCTTCCAAGTGAGACTCAAGTATCCCTGCTTGTGCCCTCCTTCCTGTCCAGCCTCCTTAGATCTGTGGAGTGTAGCATGAACATCCTGTATTTTATGGCCAATATCCATTTATAAGTAAGTACATACTGTGCATGTTGTTTGGGGACTGGGTTACCTCACTCAGGATGATATTCTCAAGATTCATCCATTTGCCTGCAAAATTCATAATGTCCTTGTTTTTCATAGCTGAATAGTATTCCATTGTGTAGATGTACCACATTTTCTTTATCCATTCTTCAGTTGAGGGACATCTAGATTGTTTCCACTTTCTGGCTTTTACAAATAAAGCTGTCATAAACATAGTTGAGCAAAAGATCTTTGTGGGATGTTAGAACATCTTTTGGGTATATGCCCAGGAGTAGTATAGCTGGGTTGTGAGGTAGAACTATTTCCAGTTTTCTGAGAAACAACCAAATTGATTTCCAAAGTGGTTGTACAAGTTTGCCCTCCCACCAGCAATGGAGGAGTGTTCAGCTTGTTCCACATTCTTCCCAGCATGTGCTATCTCTTGACTTTTTGATCTCAGCCGTTCTGATGGGTGTAAGAGGGAACCTCACAGTTGTTTTGATTTGCATTTCCCTGATGATTTAGAACTTTGAACATTTCTTTAAGTGCTTCTTGGACATTCAAGATTCCTCTGTTGAGAATTCTCTGTTTAGATCTGTGCCCCATTTTTAAAATTGGGTTATTTAAAGTGTTGATATTTTAACTTCTTTAGTTTTTTTAAAATAAAATTTGGATATTATCCCTATGTCAGGTGTAGGGTTAGAGAAGATCTTTTCCCAATCTGTAGGCTGCCATTTTGTCCTCTTGATAGTGTCCTTTACCTTACAGAAGCTTTGCAGTTTCATGAGGCTCCATTATCAATTGTTGATCTTAGAGCATAAGTCATTGGTGAAGAACACCTTAACTCTTACCTCAAGTGGACTTTCCAATGTACAACATGCAATTATTATTGGTAGTCTCCTCCTCCTCTTCTTCTCCTTCTCCTTCTTCTTCCTCTTCTTCCTCTTCCTCCTCTTCCTCCTCCTCTTCTCCTTCTCTTCCCTCTCCTTCCTCCTCCTCTCCCCTCTTCTTCCCCCTCCTTCTTTTCCAAGACAGGGTTTCTCTACATATCCCTGACTTTCCTGGAACTCTGTAGAACAGGCTTGCCTGGAACTCAGAGATCTGCCTGCCTCTGTCTTCCAAACGCTGGGATTAAAAGCACATGGCATCATTTTTTGGCTTTTAAAAAAATTGTAGTCTTTCTGCTATACATTATTTCTTTATATTTGTTCATTTATAGCACTGAAATTTTTTGTACCTCTTGACTCATGTGTCCCTTTTGCAGCCCTCTCCCACCTGAAGTGACCGCTACTCCGTTCCATTCTGCTCTGTTTCTATACAGTTAATTTATCCTTAATTCCACATATAAGAGAAGCTAAGGGAATGGTTGCTTCTCTGCACATGACTTATTTTTACTTAATGTAGTATCTTCGAGGTTCATGTTCAGAGATGAGTAGTATTCTGTTGTGTATGTATGAGAGTCGCTCGAAGGGCTGAGATGACCTTGTAGAATGGGATTGGGGGGGTAGGACTTGAAAGGGATTATATTATACTATATATTATATTATATTATATTAGTTGTAGCCTGAAGCAAGGCATAGCAACTTGGGTAAATGATACATTAACTAGAAGGCATGGGAAGAGAGAATGGAGCTAAGATACGCAGGTAAATCAAGACTTCACAAAGCTTCATGTGATCATGAGAAACTAGAAGGTTGCATGCCATTGTTATTTTCATTATTATTGAATGTTTATTTTATTTGAGTGTGTGCGTGTGTGTATGTGTGTGTGTGTGTGCGCGCACATACTCATGTACATGAGAATATGGAGGCCAAAGGATAAGTTTGTGAGTCGGTTCTCTCCTTTTACCTTTTAAGTGGGTCCTGGGGATTGAACTCTGGTCTTTAGGCTTGCCTAGCAGGTACTTTTACTAGCTTAGTCATGTTGCTGCCTAGAAGGCCTCAGGCACACTTGACCATAAACTAATAGATGGACAAATAAGATGCAGTATCTCCACAATGAGATATGATTCAGCTATAAAGAGGAATGAAGCCAAACCTGGTGGTACAAACCTATAATTGCCGCTCTTGGCTAGCGGAGTCAAGAGGATCAGGAGTTCAAGGTCAACCTTTTTACATAGTGAGTTCGAGGCCAGCCTGGTCTACATGACATTTTATTAAAAATGACAAAAAAAGCAATGAAGATGTGAGGCATGGTCTGATATGGATAAACTCTGAAGATTTCGTGCTAACTGATGCCAGCATGAAGCCCACAGACACTTTGAGTTTGTTTAGATGAAACATACATAGTAGGTTTGGGCCACTAGTTTCCATGGGCTGGAGGTAACAGGCAGCAGAGAATGCCTGTGTTATAGGCCCAGATAGTTTGGGGGTGAGAATGGTAGAATGTTTTGGAAGTGAATAATGTTTACCATCATACAGCATTATAGATGTACTAAAAGCCCACGGATGAAAACTCTAAAATGCTTAAAATAGTGACTTTTATGTTATATGACTTTTATCTGAAGAAGAATAAAATAATTGAAAAACAACACTAACTTATGTTCTAATGAATTTGAAACACATTTGAAAGTAAAGTCTCCATAGCAACAGTCTCTGTGGTAACATCAACTCAGGAGCTTTCCCTGGTGTTGCATCATTCAGCACCAAATCCTCCAAGGTTGTTAGAGAAAAATCAACTTTTAATGAATCCCGGAGGGTTTTCTCTTTAGTTACGAGGACAGTCAGCCTTGTGGGGCTTGTTTGAACTTTGTCGTAATGATTTGTTTTTCTCTATGTGTTAACTTTTGCGCAGTGAGCTGGAGAACAGGGATTAGGATTTATTAACGACTCTGGAAAAAAGCCGAGCCACATTCTATGTAAAACAACCTGCAAATGATGGGACTGGAAAGATGGCCCAGAGGTTAAGAGCCCTTGCTGTTCTTGCAGAGGATCAAGGTTGCGTTCCTACGCACATGGTGCCTCACTACTGGCTATCTCCGATCAGCGGATCCAGTGCCTTCTTCTGGTCTCCGCAGGCACTGTATTCACATGGTGCACAGATATAAATGCAGGCAACACACACACACACACACACACACACACACACACACACACACACACACAGCAGAGAGAGAGAGACAGAGAGAGAGAAAGAGAGACAGAGAGAGAGAAAGAGAGAGAGAAAGAGAGAAAGAGAGAGAGAAAGAGAGAGAGGCAGACAAAGAGACAGAGACAGACAGAGACCTTAAAAAAAAAAAAAAACCCCTGCAAATAAGGCAGTTACTGCAGCTTGGGCTGAGTCTGTAAGACAGAGGAATAGAAGCGTGATGATCAGTGTGTCCGTGTACTTCAGAATATAAACAGGTCTCCCTGGAAAGAATGTGGACCTTGGGTTTTTGAGTTGTGATTCTCATTTCTTCTCCAAGAGAAGAAGTTCCAGCTTTTAACTGTCCCCAAACTCCAGTTCATTTGCTGACTGGGCTTTGAATTCCTTTAAGGTGAGATTATTTGATTTGGCTAAAACGTCAGTTTCTAGCTGGTTTGTTGAGACAGATCATTCTTGCTCAGTAGTCCTGCTTGGTCATTGCTTTGTTGTCTGAGGCTGCCTTTGAGCTCACAGAAAGTCCCCTGCCTCAGCTCTCCCCGCCCACCAATTTATGCACCACTAGAAAAAAAAAATCTCATATGAAACTATCCTGAACCTGCCACTGGGATTTTTATTAAAAACCTAAAAACCTATAACTTCTCAGCACCCACATGGGCTACCTTTATTCCAAGATATCTCTCTCTCTCTCTCTCTCTCTCTCTCTCTCTCTCTCTCTCCCCCTCTCTCTTTCTCTCTCTGTCTCTCTCTCTTGCACATATTTAGATTTTAAAGTAGTAGGTTCCTACATGGCTTTTGCATATGTCCTTTGCTTTTGTTAACCTTCCCTTGTCTACCTTCAAGGGATGACGCTAACTTTTAAATAGTTCGTCCCAGATTTGCTTATTTGTATTCGCATCTCACCTCACAGTATGACTCTCTTGAATATAATCTTATATGAAAACTCTGGCTTTCCTATGCATTTTAGAAATTGCTATTTTTAGTTTTTTTTTTTTTCCTGGACTGAAGGGAGTTTCTGAGTGAATTTCATTCTTGTCTTTGAACTTTAGGTATGTCACCACCAGGTGGCAGTATGAGAGGGGGGGGGTCATCGTTCTCGGACCGCAGATGGTGTTCAGATCTGTCCTGACTTAATCCCTTGTTTTTAATGCACAGATTGTTCATAAACTTATACAGAAACACACACATATTTTAAAAAAATAAATTTTAGCAAGCACTAAAGACAATTACATTTAGAGGGAAAGCTCAAAAGGTAACCAGAGAAAAATTAAAACAATATTATTCCATCTTTATTTCTCATTCTGTTTACAATTGCTGAGTGGGAAAGCGTGGCTGGTGTACTTGTGTCTCCCTGAAAGCAGTGGAGCACGCGTTCCAGCGTGTGCCTCTGCGGAGAAAGATTATCACCATGGTTATGTTACAAGTCTTTTCTCTCAGCTGTAACAGGCATAGCACTGCTCTTCAGAAACAAACGCGGAGTAAATATGTATTTATTTATTTTCTTCAAGACGGCAGCTGTTTAACGAAACAAACATCTCAGTGGGTGTGAATAGTTCTATGGAATTTAGCTGAATGTGATGCTTGGAACAATAGCTTTGCCTTGTGGAGAAAGTTGAAGCCCTCCCCAATGGTGCAAGGGTGTTACATACTGTTTTATAGAGGGCATGACATCGACCCAGTGCCCCAATCCGTAATGGGGAGGGGAGCTAGAAGGTATTTTCTTCCACTGGTTTCTGTGTAGAAGCGAAAGTGAGCAGGGACTACTACTGTGGCCACGCCCTCTTACCTTCTACAAGAATTTTGGGAGAGACAGAAATCTCTGGATTTCTACATAGGCCCTTGTGTAGTATTCATCTATAAAATCAACTTCAACTCTTAGTTCTCTGGCTGCTCTCAAAATGAGACCCACGTTACATTTACACCCAAACCGCCTGTGACATCCCAGGGACAGATCAGTAGGGATGTCTGTCTGAGTTAAAAGGGAAAATCATCCTTTTAAAATGTGTGTTAAGTCTCCTAATTAACTCCTGGGGTATTTCTTGAAACCATGTATCTCAGGGTAGCATAGTTCTGAATTCCATTTACTGAACAAGAATCTAACGTGAGGCAAGACGAAAACAGGCTGCAGACAGATGATTGTCCCTCCGTGAATCAGCCCAAAATGGCTGGGTCCTGGTCATCCTGGTCATCGAGTAGCTTGCTCCTTCTGTGCCCTGGGAGGGCAACTAACTTGAGAACACCTCCTTTTTGTCTCCCATGGAACTTGGAAGTGCTCGGAACGATGACTCCGATTACCGGGGCTGAGTACACCCAGGGGAAGTGTTTGCTTTCAGTCACTGGAACAAATCTGTGCGGAATATTTATGAAGAGAAATATTTATCCTGGCCACCGTGAGAGTTTTCGGGCCATGGATTTCGGCCTTGCTGTTTGGGATCTGTGGTGAGGGAAGGGTGGAGCAAAGTCTCTCATCTCACAGTCAAGGAGGGGACAACAGAAAAGGAAGAGTCCAGGGTCTCCCCAATTGGCCTATGACAACAAGGCCTACACAAAGACACCTTCCTGCTGGCCAAGCCTGCGGTACATGGGCTTTGGAGGACATTTACCATTTCACTCTGTTAGATGTGCAATGATTTATTCATTACTTCACCCATCCTTTTCTAAACATAGTGGAATTTTCTGTGGCTCCCTAGAAATTATGCTATTTTTGCTGCCTGGAAAACTCTCATTCTCTTCTGGTCATTTAGGATTCTCCTTACCCACTAAGGAATCATAGAAAAAATGCCACCTTAACTTAGGATGGAGCTATCTCACAATAAACACACAAATTGAAAATGTCATTAGATAGAAATGATTACTATATTATATTACTATATATTACTATATAATATATTAATAATATATTACTATATTAACCTACTAAACACAAACTCAGCACACCTTAAACTTGTTCAGAATATTTGCTTTATCCTACAATTGGGTTGGGTAATGTTGTCTACTGTTTGCCTAATATTTGAGAATGTTCCCTGGAGGTTCATGGGATAGGGGCTTGCCCCTCCCCTTGGTCTGGTAGTATTGAGACGGCGGTGGAGTATTTAAAATTGGAAATTAATCATGTGTTAGGGCCTCCATCTTAGAAGGGATTAGCAATGGTCTTGTGGAGTAGTTAGTTCTTGTGAACGAGGTGTCCCTGAGTCTCTCCGACTTCATGTCTTGCTATGTGAATTCTTCTACACGCTTCCCCTGTTGTGAATGTCATCTGCCATGAGGCCCTCACCAGAGTCAAAACAGACAGAGCCACCTGATCTCTGATTTCCAGCTTCCAAACCTGTAAGCAAACTATACCTCTTTTCTTTAGAAGTATCCAGATTCCTGTGCTTTGTTGTAACAATGAAAATAGACTATTGCATCAGTAAATATAAAATTATTTTGTAATAAAGTATTAATTGCTGATGTATTTTATATTAAAGTATATGTATATTATAATAAAATGTATTTTATATTAAAAACCAGAATAACTGTGTGAATATTCATTGTTAACGCATACGCTCCAACCTGCACTTGGCTTGAGAAGTGTTTGAAGCATTGGGCTAAAATTAACTGCTGAGATGCCATTTGAAGAGGCTCCAGGGCAGCCTGTAGAAGACACTGGGCATTGACATGCAGGCCTAGTGTTCTTCAGGAAGATATCAAAGTTTGTTCTTCATTATACGGTCTGTACAGTAAACAAGAACATCTCGAATGTTCATCTGGTATCTTTCATAATTAATTTCCATGTCTTCTAGAATCTGCTTGAGACTGTTGAATTTATCTTTGGCAGTGAATTTTCTTGGTTCTTTGGGTATAGGATCTTTCTCTGTCACGACTTTTCTTTCTCTTTTTCACGTTCTCTTGGTCTCGTGTTCTGTCTGTCTGTCTGTCTGTCTGTCTGTCTGTCTGTCTTCTCTCTCTTCCTCCTCCTCCTTCTAGTTCTGTTATCTCCTCATTGTATAGCCCCTCAGCACAGTGCTAACAAGCTTTGATTCCCACTATGCTCTTCACCAGGGTCCTTCTCCAGCTGCATTCCTCTGTAGTACACTCTAGTCTAGAACTATGTGGCTTAGGACACCCTTGAACTCTCAGTACTCCTTCTGCCTCAGTCTCCCAAGTTTTGGAATTACAGATGGAAGCCACCACAACTGGCTAGTTTCTTGCTTTTTTTGATGTGTGTGTTGGTGGGGTTGAAACTCAGGGCCTTGTACACTGTAGGCAAGCCGTCTACTACAGAGTTACACCCTCATCTCTTGTCACAGCAGAATCCTTAGTAAAGCCCTGAAGGTGTTCATGTATGTCCTCTGTGATTCTTGTATACACCGCATAATACTGTGGGGCTTCTTTCCAAGATGGAGTGATGACCCAGGTAGCATTTAGAATGTTATAACTCTTCCATGACTCTTAGAGTGTGTAGCTAGGTTCAGGGCCTTTATCAGCCTTTCATAAATGTTTGTCAGGAACAGGATGCTTTGGGTGCAACTCTTGTCTCTGGATTTATCTACTGAGTGTTGATTCAGCAGCAGATTTGCAAGAAGATCATCTGGGTCTTGTTAGAGCATTGCCAGGTACTGGGAGACTCTAGAATGGGATAGCACTTCACTTATAGTATTCTCTTGTCTGAGGAATGACACAATTCAAAACTATTTTCAAACAATCCTGGTGCTCTGTAGGCCTAATTGTTATGATAGCCACCCAAACATGCTCATACACACTGCTGTATGCTCTAGGGTTCAATTAATTAGGGAAGACCGCAATTTGGTTTTTTAAAAAATAATTTAGTGCACCCTCAAATTATTCCTCAAACATAGTAAGGCTAAGTTCATTAGCATAATTTACATGTTTAACACGTGGTATATAGCTAGTGTTTGGATTTTAACCTGTGACTGTTATGGCAGCGTCAGTTTCTCATTCGATACCCACATGCACCTATGTGTGTGAGGTGTATATACACATTAATGCAAGGAATTAGTGTGCATTAATTAATTAATAATGAGCTCATTGCTCACCTTATAAACTTTACTTAGGAAATGCCATGGTTTGACTCCATAACATTTATCCCAAAGCAACTTTAGCCACTTTATTAGTGCCCTGAGTCTTTGCCTGACATTGCTTTGGGCTCTTGCTGGATGAATGTGTACTCTGGCCTTTGCTTCCCAAACAAACATATTTCATTTATATTAGATTTCTGCCCCAGCCTTCAGGGGATTCGACGAGACCCTAGGGAAGGGGGCGAAAGATAGGACAAGAGACACAAAGAATGAGAGCAATAGAGGGTTTTGATCAAGCTCTCAAACTTTAATTTCGGGCGGCAGGTTATAAAGACACAGCAAAACAGGAAGTTTAGGCAAGGGTCATTGCTTAAGGCTATCCCACTATCGTATCCTCATTGCCCAAGACCATCCCACGGTCGTAACCAGCTCCCAGGAAATACCAGACGTTCTTTAAGTTCCTGGGACCTGAGACCTGTGAACGCCCTTTCTTAACCTTGTACTTTAACTGACTAGGTTTTTCAGAACAGCAGGTAATTTCATGGGTTTGGCTCCTGGCAGATATCTGTTCCGGTAAATATTTCTTAGCTGCAATTATCTTCTGCAGCTTCTCTTAAAAAACTCCAGCGTGGTCAGAATCAGCCCTGTTGCCTTGTCATAAGCTTTAACATTATGCATCTGATGCCTCTGAAACATTGAAACTACCCATAACTTGCTGCATGTGTGTGTGTGCACTTGCATTCACACAAAATAATTAACATACTTTTAGATGTCTTAAGGACTTCTTAACTATCAGGGATTGTTAGTAAACCGGGCAGTATGGGCTTCAGTATTGGTTTTCCTTCCAAAGTACTCTACGGTTATCTAGAGTCCAGCTTTCTTTTTCATGAAGGTGGATTTCATGGATGCTGATGGTTTCTCTGTCTTACCGATTCCCTTCCTGTGCATGTCTGACATGTACATGTTTGACACGTCTGTGTCTGATATCAGTTGTGAAGGCCTTTACTCATCTGTAATGATCACTACCGACTTCTACCTTCATGCTGGTTAATTATTTGAGTTTTCTCTCAATAGTAGTTATAGCTGGTGTGGTACCTAGTCTCCAAAAAGCAAAAAACAATAAAACAAAACAAACCAACAAAAAAAAAACCCAGCCCACCACCACCACCACCATCAACAACAACAACAACAACAACGATAACAACAACAACAACAACAACAAAGGAGGAATTTGGGGTTGGAAATTTAGCTCAGTGGTAGAGTGCTTGGAAGGAAGACCAGTACAGAAGCCCATTTTGTTGCAATGAGATGGAAAAAACACAAAATGCAACATCCCCAAACCTTTGGAACACCCCTGAGCATCAACTGTAATCCTATGGCTGACTGGGAGCTAGTGACTCTCTGCTCTGCCTGGCATAATGAAAGAGCATCCGAGTGCATGTTCAGTTAGGTAAAGACATATATATATATATATATATATATATATATATATATATATATATATGTATATATACACGTATATATATACACATACATATATATATATACATATATACACACATACATATATATGTATGTATATACATTCATTCTACTATATATGTAGTAGATTAGTATATATAGTATATAGCATGTGTATTCTATGTGTATACTATGTGTACACTACTATGTAGTAGAATATACTATGAATATTATATAGAGTATATATATTATGTAGAAGTGTGGGGCAGTGGACCATGCCACCAGACAGAAAAATTGATAAGGTCGAGCAGATTCAGAAACCCCACTAACTCTCATAACTGAGAAAAGCAGGTGTTTAAATCTAGTCCTGACCAGGTTCTTGTCCTGGAACACATGACCAAGACACCCCATGAAGAGAACTGTGACAATCAGTCATAAAGGGCAGCACTTGAAGCCCCTCCACATGCAGATGAAGCATCCCTAATGTCTCAGCCAAGCCAATAGAAAGCATCTGCCTCTAGACTCCAGCCCACCCCAAAGTGTATATAAGACCCTAGCCACAAGGAGTAAAGTGCACTGAGAGTGTTTGTCTTTTTCCCCCTTCCCTTCTTCCTCTTGATCCTGCCTGCTCTCTCTGCCGCCCCTCGAGTCAGGCTCTGGCTTGCTCCAGGCTCTGCTCACTCTTGCCCAAAGTACCACTGTAGCCGTCTTCAGACACCCATATGGGGGCATCAGATCTCACTATGGATGATTGTGAGCCACCATGTGGTTGCTGAGATTTGAACTCATGACAGTCGGTGTTCTTAAACCACTGAGCCTTCTCGCCAGCCCGAGTGTTACAGAGCTGTAATACCTTGGGGAAGAGAATTCTCTCCTGAAGCTTTTGTTGCTGGAAGCTGCTCCAGCCTACCACAGTCACTTCCTGCTCCTAATCACCAGCTGCATCCTGCCCCGCCTGTCACCTGCCACTGACTCCAGGGTGCTGCATGTGTGTGTGTGTGTGTGTGTGTGTGTGTGTGTGTGTGTTTAGTGGGGGTCAGCAACCCAGAGGAAGAGGCAGGGCAGCCTGTCTTGCTCTGGGTCCTCCTTCCCACTCAGAGCTCAGAGAGCTGCAACTCTTTGGCTGCTCAGGCCTGGCCAGGCCTTGCAGATCCCCATGGATAGTGCTTGATACACAGACATGCTATCATCTGTCTGTCTGTCTCTCCATCCATCCATCCATCCATCCATCCATCCATCCATCCATCCATCCATTCATGTATATATGATGTATGTATGTATGTCTGTCTGTCTGTTTGTCTATCTATCTATCTATCTATCTATCTATCTATCTATCTATCTATCTATCAATGTTTCTATCTGCCAACCAATGGTGAATTGAGGGTGTCAGTAATAGACTATTAACAATATCATGATAATGAATTCCCACGGTAATAATGTTAAAATACACAAAAGGGTTCCAAGCAAAGACAACATAAAGTAAGGATACAGCCACGTACCTGTCATGAAAGCAAAGGCAAACCATGCATCAAAGCTATAGTCATTTAAAAGCATAAAACTGTAAAAAGAATTTTATAAAACAGGCAACAGACTAGTCTTTATATTACCTCCACTGACAAGGGATGTGTGCGTTTGTGTATCACATAAAAGATTGACCTCAGGCATACTTGTGGTAGTTTAAAATATAAATTATAACCATCCCACTTGTTAAACACTTGTAATAAGGATGCCTTTTACTTATTGGGCTTGGGAAGTATTTTGGGATGTAATAAGTTGTTTTAAGAAGTTTTCCCACAGAATTTGATTTGGTCTTTTTGCTTGTTGACATTAAGGGATTAATATTTGGTTTTATTTCTTTAAATGTAGCACTTGTAAAACAGCTGACTACAGAATCTGAGTAGGTTCATTTTTGCTCTTAATAAAACAGCAAATGATGAGAAGGGATTTAAAAGTACTTCAGAGGAACAACAACAACAACAACAACAACAACAACAACAACAACAACAAAAAGAGTGGAGAATTATAACCAGATGTGGAGTGTGAGAGAGCTGGGCACACCTGCAATCTCTTCCCCATTATCTCCTGCTTCTCCCAGTTTCCCATCTGGATATTCTCTTATTAAATAGTCTTTTAGTCTCAAAATATGGAATATAACCCTGGGGAAAATCAGCTGGTTGGGACTTTTTGAAAGATACAGGGTATTTTACAGAACTGCAGAGAAAGTTAAGAAACCAGATTTGCAAAATGACTAAGTCCTGGGAGCCTAGGCAGCTAGAATCATAGCTGAGACCATAAGTGACGTAAGGGCTGTATTAGCTTAAGGTGTGACGACAAATGACCATTGCCCCATTCATCTGGTATCACTGGGCAACAGACGTCCATGCCACTAGCTATCAGTTTGTCTTTCTGCATTGTAGACTTAAAATTATCCTTGATTATATTATTATTATTATTATTATTATTATTATTATTCTTACTATTATTATTATCATCTTTGCTTTGCCTAGAAGTACATTTCCAAGTGGGAACATGTAATTGATGGAGGCTGATTGTCCTCTTCGCTGCTCACAGAGGGACCATGGAGACATTTTCTCAGGCTCTGCTAGCTACTGATTATCTGGTATAATGACTAGGCAGCCATATCCCCCAATCCTTCAGATCTCTAAATTCTGCTTCTGAGGGAGGTTACTCCTGATCCTCAAAAACCTAGGCCAGGTGCCCCCAGAGTGTATTTTCACACAAACTTGTGCTTCTCTTTGGAGTAGTTCCCACACATATACTTCATTGTTAGAAATAACTCTATTGCCTCTTTGTAATAAATGTTTGGCCTGGAAAATTTCAGGCTTGTACACATGTGAGTGCTACATTTGCTCAGGGCTTCTCTAGGGATAGTAGGACTTTTCCTCCCTTATCCTGTCCTATCCAGAACGAAAGTGGAGGCCAGCCTGTATCTTCACCCTCGGTAAGAGGGGAGAAGTTTGTTTCTTTAATGAGTTCAGAATTTACTTTTTTTTTTATCTATTGGCTCACAAGGTGTCAAGGGCAACGACACCTATCTGGGTTCCTATGGGAAAACCAAGGCTCTAGATTTTCATCGATTGACATGTACTCCCAGGTCAGTCCTGGGTGTAACCTTTATTTACAGTTTCAGATTTTGGTTTGCTTATCTCCCAATCCTCATGTTACTACTGTTTCTTTCTTACATAAACTATATGGTGAAGTAATAATGTGTGTATATGTATGTATGTATGTATGTATGTATATACATATATATATGATGAAGATATCTATCTATCTATCTATCTATCTATCTATCTATCTATCTATCTATCTATCTATCTATGATGAAGATAGATAAATGGATAGATAGACAGACAGACAGATGGACAGATGATAGCATGTCTGTGTATCAAACGCTATCCATGGAGATCTGCAAGGCCTGGCCAGGCCTGAGCAGCCAAAGAGTTGCAGCTCTCTGAGCTCTGAGTGGGAAGGAGGACCCAGAGCAAGACAGGCTGCCCTGCCTCTTCCTCTGGGTTGCTGACCCCCACTAAACACGCACGCACACACACACACACACACAGCACCCTGGAGTCAGTGGCAGGTGACAGGCGGGGCAGGATGCAGCTGGTGATTAGGAGCAGGAAGTGACTGTGGTAGGCTGGAGCAGCTTCCAGCAACAAAAGCTTCAGGAGAGAATTCTCTTCCCCAAGGTATTACAGCTCTGTAACACTCGGGCTGGCGAGAAGGCTCAGTGGTTTAAGAACACCGACTGTCATGAGTTCAAATCTCAGCAACCACATGGTGGCTCACAATCATCCATAGTGAGATCTGATGCCCCCATATGGGTGTCTGAAGACGGCTACAGTGGTACTTTGGGCAAGAGTGAGCAGAGCCTGGAGCAAGCCAGAGCCTGAAGCGAGGAGCAGCAGAGCGAGCGGGCAGGATCAAGAGGGAGAAGGGAAGGGGGAAAAATGACAAACACTCTCAGTGCACTTTACTCCTTGTGGCTAGGGTCTTATATACACTTTGGGGTGGGCTGGAGTCTAGAGGCAGATGCTTTCTATTGGCTTGGTCTGAGACATTAGGGATGCTTCATCTGCATGTGGAGGGGCTTCAGGTGTTGCCCGTTGTGACTGATTGTCACAGTTCTCTTCATGGGGTGTCATGGTCATGTGTTCCAGGACAAGAACCTGGTCAGGACTAGATTTAAACACCTACTGTTCTCAGTTATGAGAGTTAGCGGGGTTTCTGAATCTGCTCGACCTTATCAATTTTTTTGCCTGGTGGCACAGTCCACTGCCCCACAATTCTACATAATATATATACTCTATATAATATTCATAGTATATTCTACTACATAGTAGTGTACACATAGTATACACATAGAATACACATGCTATATACTACACACACACACACACACACACACACACACACACACCCCATAGATCTCTTACCTCCAGTTTCCACAGAAACCAGCCCAGAAGGCCAAATAACGACCCACCAACCCACTGAGCAACTGGCCCACTGGTCAAGGTTTGGTCAGTGACTATTATCATTCATTAATTTCTCTTTTGTTTTCTATTTGGGCCAATCAAGAAAAGCCAGAGGAGCACCTTAAATCAGTCACATGGTATGTCCTGCTTCTGGTTAGCTCACATTAACAACCTCCAATCAAGCATTGTCTGAGGTGTTAGCAAAAAGAAGACAGTCCTGAAGCCTACCTTTCATTCATCTTAAAGTTTTCACACTCTTCTGCTTAAGTCTTTACCAAGACAAGAGACAGCAGTTGACTCTTTTGCAAGCTTTAAATAAGCTTCTGCTTACTCTCATTTGGTGGCCTTTGTTACTTAGTCCTTTCTTTTTCTCTTTGTAAGATGAATGGAGATGATCTGTAAAGCCCTGGGTCTGTAAGCTATGATGTGAAAGACCTGGGGACAAGAGAAGCAGTTATAAATGGGACAATCAAACAGAGCCCATCTTTCTCTATAGAACCTTAGAATTGTTGAGAGATACCCATGTCTCCAGTCCTCCTCTGCCTTTGCACCTCCCTCAGGATCAAAATTGAGGTGCTCAATCTGAATCAAAGCCTCTCTTTATACTACTAGGGACACTGGTGTTCTCTGTCTAAATACCCACACTATTTATAAAGATCATGTTCTGAGGGCAAACCATATTTTTAGACCAAAGGAATGTTTACGGTTAGGAGAGCCGATTTCAGGAGTGGACACAGACAGAGCAAGGACGTGAGACATATATGTGCTGACAAACTGATTTAGGAGGAGGAAGTCTTATTTATGTTTTTCTTAAAAACATTTCAATAGCACTTATTAGTTGTAGAGAATAGTGGGATTCATTATGACATTGCATATGTGTATATACTGTACTTTGCTCATCTTCAGTATCCGTTATCATCATATACCGAACCCACTTCTCTTCCTGTCTCCAAGTCTTCCTTCTACTCTCATGTATTATCTTTCTTGTTTTCTTCTTAGTTATTATTGTTACACACACACACACACACACACACACACACACACACACACACACACCCCATGATGAATACATTTAGTATATATGTGTTTTTAGGACATATATTGACCACTTGGTATTTGTGCTGGTTAGTCTTTTTTTTTCCAACAAAATACCTTTTATAAATTATTTGAGAACTTCATATCATGCATCCCAATCACATTCTCTTCCCAGTCCTCCCAAGTCTGCTCCCCACACTTGTGGCCTCCTTGAAGAAGAAGGAGGAGGAAAAGGAGGAAAAAGGAAAGGGGGTAGGGGAGAGGGAGGAGGAGGGGGAGGAGGAGGGGAAGGAGGAGAAAGAAGAGAAGATAGAGGAAGAAGGGGAGAGAAGGAAGAGTATGAGGAGGAGAAGGAGAAAGAGAAGAAGAAGGAGAAGAAAAATAGGAGAAGGAGGAGGAAGAGGAAGAGGAGGAGAAGGAGGAGGAGGAGGAGGAAGAGAAGGAGGAACAGGAAGAAGAAAAATGTTTAATTTGTTTTGCCCATATACTCACTGAAGCATTGTCAAAACTTCCAGTGGCCAGCCCTTTAAAGAAAATCCATCTGTACCCCCACCAAAAATCATCAATTGTCGAGAGTTACACACTTCAGCATACTTATCACAATTTTTTGATATTTTCCCCATTAATTTATTTGTTTATTCATTTTATATCCCTCTAGCTGCTTCCCCTTCCTGGACCTCCTTGAGAGAGCCCCTCTCCCATCCCCTTCTCTTCTGAGAGGATGGGGGTGCCCTTGGTTATCCCTCAACCTTGGCTCATCAAGTCTCTGCAGGGTAAGGTTCATCCTCTCCCACTGAGGCTAGACAGTTGGAGAACAGATTCCATAGACAGGCAAAAGCTATAGGGACAGCCTCCACTCCAGTTGTTGGGGGTCTTACATAGAGACCAAACTGCACATCTGCTGGGGGCTGTGGTTCAGCCTGTGTATGCTTTGGTTGGTGGCTCAGTCTCTGAGAGTCCCCCAAGGGAGCAGTGTAGTTGACTCTGTTGGTCTTTCCATGGAGTAACTGTCCCCTTCAATCTTTCCCCTTACTCTTCCAGAAGAGTTCCCAAACTCAGTTCAGTGTTCTGCTGTGGGTCTCTGCGTCTGTTCCAGTCAGCTGTAGGATGGAGCCTCTCAGAGGATAGTTATGCTTGGCTTCTGTCTATAAGCACAATGGAGTCAATAGTGTCAAGGATTGGTGCTTGCCTGTGGAATAGATCTCAAATTGGGCCAGTTATTGGTTGGCCAGTCCATCAGTATCTGCTCCATCTTTGTTCCTGCATTTCTTGTAGACAGGACAAATTTTGGGTCAAAAGTTTTGTGGTACATTGGTGTCCTTATCCCTCCACTGGGGTTCCTGCCCGGCTATAGGAGGTGGCTTTTTCAGGTTCCATATTCCCATTGCTACTGGTCTCAGCTAAGATCACCCACATTGGCTCCTGGGAGCCTCCCTGATCCTAGAGATGACCCCTACTCCAACCTGTGCCAGCTTCAGATTTCCATTCATTCTCTTGTCCCTCTGGCTCTCTTTCCTGTCTCTAACCACACCTGATCCTGACCTGCTCCCCCTCCCCCTCCCTATCACCTCTCCCACCAAGCTCTCTCCCTTTATCTGCCTCCTAGGACTACTTCATTCCCTTTTCTAAGTGAGATTTAAGCATCCTCACTTGGTCCTTCTTTCTTGTTTAGCTTCTTGGGCTCTGTGGAGTATATCATATACTTTATGGCTAATATTTAATTATAAGTGAGTACCCACCATACATGTCATTTTGGGTCTGGGTTACCACAATCAGGATGACATTTTTTAGTTCTATCCATTTGCCTGCAAAATTTGTGGTGTCCTTGTTTTTAATAGCTGAATAATATCCTATTGTGTAAATGAACCACATTTTCTGTATCCATTTGGTTGAGGGACATTTGGGTTGTTTCTAGTTTCCAGCTATTACGAATAAAGCTGCTGTGACCATAGTAACGCATGTGATTGTGTGGTATGGTGGAGCATCTTTTGAGTATATGCCCAGGAGTGATATAGCTGGGTCTTCAGTTAGAATGATTTCCAGTTTTCTGAGAAGCCACCAGATTGATTTCCATAGTGGTTGTACAAGTTTGCACTCCTACCAGCAATGGAGGAGTGTTCTCCTTTCTCCACGTCCTTGCCAGCATGAGCCGTCTCTTGAGTGTTTAAACTTAGCCATTCTGACGGGTGTGAGATGGAATCTCATGGTTGTTTTGATTTGCAGTTCCCTAATGACTAAGGATGTTGAACAGTATTCCTAAGAGCTTCTTGGTCATTTGAGATTCCTCTGTTGAGAATTCTCTCTTTAGCTCTGTACCCCTCTTTAAATTGGGTTATTGGTGTCTAACTTCTTGAGTTCTTTATATATTTTGGATATTATCCCTCTGTTGGATGTAGGGTTAGGGAAGATCTTTTTTTTTTTCAATCTGTAGGCTGCTGTTTTGTCCTATTGATCGCGTGCTTTGTCCTACAGAAGCTCTTCAGCTTCATGAGGTCCTTATTTATCAACTGTTGATTTTGGAGCCCGAGCCACTGGGGGTTCTGTTCAGGAAATTGTCTTTTGTACCAATGCTTTCAAGGCTGTTTCTCACTTTATGCTCTGGTTGAATTAATGTATCTGGTTTTGTGTAGAGATGTTTAACCCCCTTGGACTTGAGTTTGTACAGACATCAAATGTTGGATAAGCAACATTTGTTGAAGATGTTTTGTTTTTGCCATTGTATGGTTTTGGCTTCTTTGTCAAAACTCAAGTGTCCAAAGGTGTATGGGTTTATTTCTGTTTGATTCTATTCGATTGATCAACATGTCTGTTTCTATACCAATGCCATTCAGTTTTTATTACTATTTCTCGGTAGTGCAGCTTGAGATCAGGGATGGCATTTCTCCCAGAAGTTCTTTTTTTTTGCAGATTGTTTTAGCTATCCTGGGTTTTCTGTTTTTCCATATGAAGTTGAGAACTTTTCTTTCAAGGTCTGTAAAGAATTGTTTTGGAATTTTGATAAGAATTGCATTGAACCTGTAGACTGCTTTTGGTAAGATGTCCCTTTTCACTGTATTAATTCTATTGACCCATAAGCATGGGAGATCTTTCCATCTTCTGATATCTTCTTTAATTTCTTTCTTCAGGGACTTGATGTTCTTGTCATACACGTCTTTCACTTGCTTGGTTAGAGTTACACCAAAATATTTTTATATTATTTGTGGGTATTATAAAAAGTGTTGTTTGCTAATTTCTTTCTCAGCTCGTTTATTATTTGTACAAAGGAGGGCTATTGATTACTTTGAGTTAGTTTTGTGTCCAGCCACTTTGCTGAAGGTGTTTATCATCTGTAGGAATTCTCTGGTAGAATTTTTGGGGTTGTTTTTGCATACTACCATGTCATTGCAAATAGTGATCTATTGCCTTCTTCCTTCCCAATTTGTGTCTCTTTGCTCTCCTTTTGTTGTCTTACTTCTCAAGCTAGAACTTTAAGTATCATGTTGAATAGATAGGGAGAGAGTGGGAAGCCTTGTCTTCTCCCTGATTTTAGTGGAATTGCTTTAAGTTTCTTTCCTTTTAATTTGATGTTGCCTATTGACTTGCTGTATATCACCTCTATTGTGTTTGGGTATGCTCCTTGTATACCAGATCTTGACAAGGGGTATTTAACATCAAGAGGTGTTGGATTTGTCAGTCTTTTTCAGCAACTAATGAGATGATGATGTGATTTTTTTTCTTTTAGTTTATTTATTTGGTGGATTACATTGGTGGATTTTCATAAATTGAATCATTCCTGCATCCCTGGAATCATCATGGAGCTTGATCATGGTAAATAATGTTTTTGTTGTGTTCTTGTAGTAATTTTATTAAGAGAATTTTATTAAGTATTTTTGTGTTGATATCCATAAGAGAAACAACCCTGAAATCTCTTTCTTTGGTGAGTATTTGTGTGGTTTAGGTATTAGGGTGACTGTGCCCTCATAGAATGAGTTTGGGAGTGTTTCTTCTGGTTCTATTTTGTGGAATAGTTTGAGGAGTATTGATATTAGCCCTTTTGTTTCAAAAGTTTGGTAGAATTCTGCACTAAAACCTTGAGCCCCTGGGTTGGTTTGTTTGTTTTTGATTGGGAGATTTTTAATGACTTCTATTTTCTTAAGAGTTATAGCACTGTTTAGATAGTTTATCTGATCTTGATTTAACTTTGGTAAGTAGTATCTGTCTAGAATACCATCAGTGTCATTTAGATTTTCCAGTTTTGTGGAGTACAGGCTTTCTAAGTAAGACACAATAATATTTTTTTATTTTCTCAGTTACTGTTGTTAAGACTCCCTTTCCATTTCTGATTTGTTAATTTGAATACCTTTTCTCTGTCTTTTTTTCTTTTATTGGATATTTTCTTTATTTACATTTCAAATGTTAACCCCTCTCCAGGTCTCCCCTCCAGAAGCCCCCTATTCCATCTCCCTTCTCCCTGCCTCTATGAGGGTGCTCCTCAACCTACCTACTCTCTCCTTCCCTCCCTGGCATTCCCCTACACTGGGGCATCGAACACTCTCAGGCCCAAGGGCCTCCCATTGACGTCCAACAAGGCCATCCTCTCCCACATATGAGGCCAGAGCCATGGCTGCCTTTATGTGTACTCTTTGGTTGGTGGTTCAGTCCCTGGGAGCTCTGGGGGGTCTGGCCAACTGACACTGTTGTTCCACCCATTGGGTTGCAAATTCACCAGCTCCTTCAGTCCTGGCTCCAACTCCTCCATCAGGGACTTCACACTCAGTCCAATGACTGGCTGCAAGCATCCACCTCTGTATTTGTCAGACACCTGGTAGAGCCTTTCAGGAGACAGCCATATCAGGATCCCTTCAGCAAGCAAGGCAATAGCATCTGGGTTTGGCGACTGTATATGGGTTGGATCCCCAGGTGGAACAATCTCTGGATGGCCATTCCTTCAGTCTCTGCTCCACACTTTTTCCCCATATTTCCTCCTGTGAGTATTTTTTTCCCCTTTCTAAGAAGCACTGAAGCATCCATACTTTGGTCTTTCTTCTTCTTGAGCCTCATATGATCTGTGAATTGTATCTTGGGTATTATGAACTTTTGGGGCTAATATCCACTTATCAGTGAGTGCATACCATGTGTGTTCTTTTGTGACTGGGTTACCTCACTCAGGATGATATTTTCTAGTTCCCTCCATTTGCCTGAGAGTTTCATGAAGTCATTGCTTTTAATAGCTGAGTAGTATTCTATTGTGTAAATATACAATATTTTATGTATCTATTCTTCCGTTGAGGGACATGTGGGGTTTTTTCCAGCTTCTGGCTATTATAAATATGGCTGCTATGAATATGGTGGAGCATGTGTCCTTACTACATGTTGGAGCATCTTCTGGGTATATGCCCAGGAGTGGTATAGCTGGATCCTCAGGTAATACTATGTCCATTTTTCTGAGGCACCACCAGACTGATTTCCAGAGTGGTTGTACCAACTTGCAATCCCACCAACAATGGATGAGTGTTCCTCTTTCTCCACATCTTCCCCAGCATCTGCTCTCACTTGAGTTTTTGAACTTAGTCATTCTGACTGGTGTGAAGTGGAATGTCAGGGTCATTTTGATTTGCTCTTGCCTGATGACTAAGGATGTTGAACATTTCTTTAGGTGCTTCTCAGGCATTTGAGTTTCCTCAGTTGAGAATTCTGTTTAGCTCTATTCCCCATTTAAAAAAAAAAGAGATTTATTTATTTATTGTATGAGTACACTGTAGTTATCTTCTGATACACCACAAGAGGGCATCTCACTACAGATGTTTTTGAGCCACCATGTGGTTTCTGGGAATTGAACTCAGAACCTCTGGAAGAGTAGTCAGTACTCTTAACCACTGAGCCATCTCTCCTACCCCATTCCCCATTTTTTAATAGAGTTATTTGATTCTCTCGAGTCTAACTTCCTAAGTTCTTTACATATATTGGATATAAACCCTCTATTGGATGTAAGATTGGTAAAGATCTTTTCCCAATCTGTTGGTTGATGTTTTGTCCCATCGAGAGTGTCTTTTGTCTTACAGAAGCTTTGTAATTTTATAAGGTCCCATTTGTCAATTCTTGATCTTAGAGCATAAGCCATTGGTGTTCTGTTCAAGAAATTTCCCCTGTGCCCATGTGTTTGAGGCTCTTCTGCACTTTCTCTTCTATTGGATTCAGTTTTATATGGTTTTGTGTGGAGGTCCTTGATCCACTTGGACTTGAGTTTGTACAAGGAGATAAGAATGGATCAATTTGCATTCTTCTAAATGTTGAGAGCCAGTTGAACCAGCACCATTTGTTGAAAATGCTGTCTTTTTTCCACTGGATAGTTTTAGCTCCTTTGTCAAAGATCAAGTGACCATATGTGTGTGGGTTCATTTCTGGGTCTTCAGTTCTATTCCATTGATCTACCTGCCTGTCTCTGCAGTTTTTTTTTATTTAAAAAATACTTTTTATTATCACTATTGCTCTGAAGTACAACTTCAGGTCAGGGATGGTGATTCCCTGAGAAGTTCTTTTATTGTTGAGAATAGTTTTCTCTATCTTGGATTTAGTTCTTTTATTGTTGAGAATAGTTTTCCCTATCTTGGATTTTTTGTTATTCTAAATGAATTTAAGAATTGCTCTTCCTAATTCTGTGAAGAATTGAGCTGAAATTTTGATGGGATTTGCATTGAATTTGTAGATTGCTTTTGGTAAGATGGCCATGTTTACTATATTAATCTTGCCAATTCATGAGCATGGGAGATCTTTCCATCTTCTGAGATCTTCTCTGATTTCTTTCTTCAGAGTCTTGAAGTTATTGTCATACAGATCTTTCACTTGCTTGGTTAGAGTCACACTAAGGTATTTCATATTATTTGTGACTATTGTGAAGTCACAATTTCTTTCTCATCCCTTTTATTCTTTGAGTAGAGGAAGGCTACTGATTTGTTTGAGTTAATTTTATATCCAGCCACTTGCTGAAGTTGTTTATCAGGTTTAGGAGTTATTTGGTAGAATTTTGGGGGTCACTTATGTATACAATCATATCATCTGCAGATAGCGATATTTTGACTTCTTCCTTTCCAATTTGTATTCCTTTGAACTCTTTTTGTTGTCTAATTGCTCCAGCTAGTACTTTGAGGACTCTATTGAACAGATAGGGAAATAGTGGGCAGCCTTGTTTACTCCCTGATTTTAGTGGGATTGCTTCAAGTTTGTCTCCATTTAGTTTGATGTTGGCTACTGGTTTGCTATATATTGCTTTTATTATGTTTAGGTATGGGCCTTGAATTTTTGATCTTTCTAAGACTTAATATGAAGGTATGTTGAATTTTGTCAAATGCTTTTTCATTTGGGCAGGTCCCTTGGAGCAGAAGTGGTGGTCTTGCCTGTGCAAAGAGGTATGTCAGCACTCCTAGGAGACCAGCTCTCTCCTGGTGGTATTTGGGTATGGAGACCTGTGGCACAGGGTCAGCTCTGGGCTCCAGTGGAAACAAGAAGCCTCTGTGTCTTTTGGTTAGTTTGGCTAAGGTTTTGTCTATCTTGTTCATTTTGTCAAAGATCCAGCTTTTGATTTTGTTGATTCTTTTTATCGTTCTCTTTGTTTTTAATGAATTTATCTCAGCCCTGAATTTGACTGTTTTCTGCCATCTACTCCTCTTGTGTGTTTGCCTCTTTTTGTTATAGAGCTTTCAGGTATGCTATTAAGTTGTTAGTATGAGATTACTCTAATTTCTTTATGAAGGGACTTCATGCTATGAACTTTCTTCTTAACACTGCTTTTATTGTGTCCCCTAAGTTTGGGTATGTTGTGCCTTCATTTACATTGAATTCTAGAAAGTCTTTAATATCTGTTTGTCTTCCTTGAACAAGTGATCACATAGTAAAGAGTTGTACATTTTCTATCAGATTGTGGGCTGTTAGGAGCCGCAGTGAGCATGACAGCATTCGCCATTACAAGATGGCACGGGCATCCTGTGCTCCCACAAGTAAATGCAAAAGGCAAAAGCACCAAAGTCACTGCCCATCCCGGGGCGTAATATGGGGTGATGAGTGAACAGCCAATCAGAAGTGAACACGCTACTCTAGGGTACTTATAGCAGTGCTTTTCCCGGGCTTTGGGTCTTTTCTGCTTCTGCTGATACAAGAATAAAGCCTCGCTGTAGTAACCACCCGAACACTGCCTCACGTGTCTCTTTCGCGGGCGAAGGGGACTCGAAAAGGGCGCGGAACAGTGGGCTTTCTGTTGTGTCGAAGTCCAGTTTTAATCCATGGTGATCTGATAGGATGCAAGGGGGTTATTTCAATCTTCTTGTATCTATTTAGTCTTGGTTTTGATTATACAGTCAGTTTTGGAGAAGGATCCATGAGGTTATGAGAAGAAGGTTTTATGTATGGGTGAAAGGTTCTGTAGGTATCTTTTAGGTCCATTTAGTTTATAACAACTGTTAGTTTCATTATTTCTCTGTTTAGTTCCTGTTTTAATGACCTGTTCATTGGAGAGTAGGGTGCTGAAGTCCTCCAATATTAATGCATAAGGTTTGATGTGTGATGTAAACTTTAGTAAAATTTCTTTTATGAACGTAGGTGCCATTCCATTTGAGACATTGATGTTCAGAATTGAAATGTCATCTGGGTAGATTTTTCCTTCGATGAGTATGAAGGCTTCTTTTCCATCTCTTGATTATTTTTGGTTGAGCATGCATTTTATTAGATATTAGAATGGCTACTAGAACTTGTTTCATGGGTCTGTTTGCTTGGAAACTTCTTTATAGCTTTTTACACTGAGGTAGTGTATATCTTTGTTGTTGAAGTGTGTTTCTTGTATGCCACAGAATGATGGGTTCTGTTTTTATATCCACTCAGTTAGCATATGTCTTTTTAAAAAAACAATAAATTTATTTATTTATTTATTTATTTATTTATTTATTTATTTATTTATTGTATATGAGTACACTGTAGCTGTCTTCAGACACACCAGAAGAGAAGAAGAAGAAGAAGAAGAAGAAGAAGAAGAAGAAGAAGAAGAAGAAGAAGAAGAAGAAGAAGAAGAAGAAGAAGAGGGCATTGGATCCCATTACAGATGGTTGTAAGCTAACATGTGGTTGCTGGGATTTGAATTCAGAACCTCTGGAAAAGCAGTCAGTGCTCTTATCCACTGAGCCATCTCTCCATCCCTGCATGTGTCTTTTTAATTTGTAAATTGAGTCATTCTGAATAATGGTATGAGAGTCATTTATGTGTATTCTTGTGTCTTGCTTTATATATTTTGTAGGAAGAATATTCCGCTGTCCTATAAGTATTTTAAATGGAATTTCATCTTGATTATTTTTTTGTTGTCAAGTTCTATATGAAACTACCAGTTTTAAATCATACCTATAGAACTCTCTGCCTAATCTCTGTGAAGTGTTGATGATGCTTCAGCACCTGGACTCTTGGGGCTTTGTCCCTTTCTGCCCCTTTTCCTACTGTTGCAGTTGTGCTATTGGCTTTTATTCCTATCAGAGAATCCTTGCAGCTCTGGACATTTTACGGTGCCAGCACTGCTGTGGTCCCTGCAGTTCTCATCACGATTCTGGTACTTTTCACAACAATCAGAGCATGCAGACCTCCTTTAGTGGTAGCTGCTCGCCTACACTCAGCCTGTTGAATTTGGCATAGGGTATTTGTTAGGAAGTTTGGGTTTTTCAGTTTTAGCAGTCACCCTGTCACCAATTTGTCCCCAGCATCTATCAGTAGATTAGTTTGGTTATGAAGTTAGAGCACTGATCAAAGCCCACCAACTGCTTTCAGCATGTAGTTTACGGCAGACATTTCAAATATCAACCTTAACAGTTGCTAAAGACATAAAATGTCATGTTGATGTTTATGGGGAAGAATAACTTGAGAGAAGAAGGGAAAAAGGAACTATTCTGATGAGAAAGGGACTATGTACAACTTCTTCATTATTTTAAAAACTGATCACTCCAATGTATGTAATCTTATGTGAAAATGTCAGAAGTGAAATAATATTTTCATATCGACAGTAGTAAGACCACAAACGACTCTCAAGTTGAAATGCTGACATTTAGTTTAAGTTATAATAAAACAGTAACTGTTAAAACAAAGGATTCAGAAAGGGGAAATGAATCCTAAATAGACAAATGGAAAAACATGTATCCAACCAAAGAGAGAAGTAATTTTCTTCTGTTTACAGTTGAATGAGTTTGCAGATTGGATTTTCCAGGTGTTCATAAGCACTTACTCCTACATGAAGAAAGATCAACATTTACATCAGAAGAGTTTTCTCCTCAGTGTTTTGTCTAGTGCAGCCTTCACTTCCTTGTTCCTCAGGCTGTAGATCAGGGGGTTGAGCATGGGAATCACCGTGGTGTAGAACACAGAAGCTACATTCTCCTGGGCCAGGGAACTAGCTGTGGAAGGCTTTAAGTACATGAATGCGGTGGATCCATAGAACAAGCCCACAGCTGCAAAGTGGGAGCTGCAGGTGCTGAAGGCTTTGGACCTGCCCTCAGTGGAGCTGATGCGAAGGATGCTGGACAGGATGAACCCATAGGAGATGAGTACGGTTAAACTTGTGACTACAATGTTGAACCCAGCTAAAAAGAAGACAGTCATCTCTATATCATAGGTACTAGAGCAGGAGAGCTTCATGAGGGGGAGGATGTCACAGAAGTAGTGGCTGATGAGGGTCTCACAATAGTTTAGTTTCAACATGAGGCCAGTCTCTATTGTTGAACCGACAAGTCCCATGGCATAGACAAAAACTACCAGCAGAGAGCAGAGGGCAGGAGACATGATGATGCTGTAAAGCAAAGGGTGGCAGATGGCCACATAGCGGTCATAGGCCATCACAGTGAGCATGTAACACTCAGCAATGACAAAGACCAGGAAGAAGTATAGCTGAGACATGCAGCCCACATAGGAGATGAGGTTTCTTTGGGACACAAAGTTGATGAGCATTTTAGGGGTAATGACAGAGGAGTAGCAGAGATCCACCAGTGACAGGTTGCTGAGGAAGAAGTACATGGGGGTGTGAAGCTGTGTGTTGAGTCCAATCAAGGTGATCATGCCCAGATTTCCCACCATGGTGACCATGTAGATCCCCAGGAAGAGGAGGAAGAGGGGTAGCTGGAGCTCTGGCTTGTTAGTTAGACCCCTTAGGATGAACTCTGTCACTGCTGAGTGATTTTCTGCAGCCATTGTTGTCTGGATGGGAATCCTGTGGGGTGGGAGAGAAGGAGTTTGTGAATGGCTGTTCTTGACCTGCTTGGAGCAGCTGGTTTTCTGCATCTGTAACTTGCTGAGCTGTCCTGATTATGATAGATGCATCTTCTTCACCAGTTTCATAGATTTTTCATAGATCTTGAAGCTGAGAGTCACAGGGGAGAGATCTGAATGTCTTATATGTTTCTCACAAATGTCCCAGAGCTGTGTTTCTGGACCAACAGTTACCTTCTTACACAATCTATCAGGTTTCATTTCATAGACATTAATTAGAAAGTTTATGTTTGAGGTCAGGAGTCTTTTTCAAGAGTGTCTCTAAGGATGCTGATGCTTTCCTACTCTGTAGCTAATTAGTGACACTTTCATAGTTCATAATAGTCATTTTTGTGATTTGTTTTGCCAAAAATGTATATGTGTGTTTATCTAAGTGTATGTCTGTGTACTGTGTGTAGCAGGAGTCTGTGGAAGTCACAAGAAGCATAAGGTCTTCTGGAACCGGTTACATTTGTGAGCAGTAGTGTGAATAGGTATTGGGAATGGAATCCATGTCTTTTACAAGAACAGTTAAGTGCACTTAACTGCTGAGACATCATCTCTCAACTCCCTCTATATAGTTTCTAAATATTCAGTTAATAAACATACTAACGTTTGAAATACATGCCCTGTCGGATGACACAGTAGTTAAAACTCTCATATTGAGTTGCAAGTCAAGTTCTTTATCTGAGACACAGTAGCATCAATTTAAACATTGATTGTGAAATCAATCATTAAATTATTAATTAAATATGAATTAAATCATAGGAAAACTCACATTTAAAAAGCTTCATTCAAAAGTTTAGCAAGGTGGCTCATCACATAGAATCCCGGCATCCAGGAGTTGAAGGCAGGAGTTTGCTAAAAGTTCGTACATCCTGGATTATAGAGTGATACTCTATTGTCATAAGACAAACAATCCAAATCTTACTTAAATGCTATCTTTCTATGAGAAAAAGTGTCTCAGTGATTCAAATGCTTTGAGGTTCTACGGCTGTGTGGTCTGAGGCACTTCAGTTCCCAGTGTCACATGCTTTGTGTGACTACCTGAAGCATTCAGGTAGCACTGATGACTGGATTTTATCCAGATGTTTGGAGCACATAATATTATCTTCAGTAAGTGTGCCACAGCTAACTTATGGTAATTACTAGTTTCAGATATTAATATCAGAACATGGCATCCTCATGTTTTTAAAGGCAAATGCTGAGAATCTGTCATTGTTACTGTGTATATTATTCTACAAATACCCTCTTGTATTGGACAATACATTTCCTTCTTAAAAAGTTTCAAAATGTTGGATAGGTTGTACATTTCTACTGTAGATCAGTGTTATAAATCCTAGAAGTTCTGAGTTAAATATGTATGAAGAAGGACTTCAGAGAAAACTTATGTGCCAGAGAGACTTGGAATCAAACTCACTTCTGCTCTCTCTGGTTCTTCCTTTGATGCTCTTGGAGCACACACATGCCCTCTAAGAAATGAGTGACTTGGGCAGGATATGTTCTCCACATCTTGGGATGTGTATAGAAAAAGAGGGATGCTGGGTAACAATTTGCCATTTCTTAGAATATTGAAATGCCCAAGATTACATGCTATCTGAAGCTACCCAGGTCTTCAGAGACACAATTAGGAGACAATTAAAGAACTATGACTTTTGGTCTGTTCAATACTTATTAAACCATGCTTTTTCGTTGTAGCGTTTCTTTGTGAATCATTTCATCATTTGTTCAAAAATAATTTATTAGATTTTGGAGCTATATGAAGCATACTGAAAAATTTATTGAGCTTTTAAAAATCAAAGTTGCCAACATGCATTGTACTTATTATAGATTCAGATGAACATCAATGAAACAACAAAAAAATATCAAAAAGTAAAAGCCCCCAGAAGAAATAAATATAAATATAATTTCTTATTTAAAATATAATACTAGTTGGATTTTTTTGTATATTGGCATTACATGGCAATGCATTATGATAAAATATTTCTTACACTCTAAAAGGTGGAAACTTTTGAATGATACACAGCCAGAATTAATAATATACCTCAAGGTCACTTAAGATTGTTATTCTACTGTGTACCTAAGACTGTTTGTTTAACTTGACTATAAGAAAACAATGTAGGAATCAACCATACTTGTTTCCATGTAATAAACTTTTACAATCTAAACTAATGCATAGGTGTAGTTTCTTATTTAAAAGTTTTATTTCATAAAATGTTATGCTCATGTTTTTATTCTCCCCCAACTCCTCATAGGTCCTTTCTTCCTCCTTACCTGCCCAACTTCATGTTCTGTCTCTCAAAAAGCACTTTTATAAAATGGACATCTACCACAAATGTTGAATACAACCCTTGGATATTACTTGATAAAAAAAATGATGTTTGTTATCTGAGTCCTTTGTGTTCAGTTGGAGTCAGTGATGTGATTCCTTAAAAAACTGTTAAAGATTTCTGTAAAGTATAGCTCATTCCTTCCCTGTGTGATACTTTCTCTGCTGTTCAATTAAAGAGAGAGCAAAGCCCTTTGCTCGGGACAGAAGCACAGAGACTTATACATAGACACACAAGGACAGTTTCATAAGACAGTTTTCAGGCATGCATAAATTCAGACACATACAATAGACAAAACTGGCAGGAGTCACAGGGAGAGCAAGGTAGAGAATTCGCGTGTCTGCTACCTTTGTCTAAGTGACACCAAGGGGAAGTGTTTTGATTTCTTTCTTTCCTTAATTAGTACCCAGTGCATTATTACTGACTCCAAGTTTATTGTGTCAAATTTATGCAAACTGTGTCCAAAATAAAACAATTTGTAAACCTTTGTTTAGGATTTAAAAACTGTTACATCATTTAATTCCTTTCATCTGGCATTTTCAGGTGTAAGAACAAGTTTTTAAGTCTTTAGGTTGTGGTCTGAAGACAGGAAAATATATGTAGATAAATAAGTTTTTCATATTAAATTATTATTAGTAGTGAATTTAGTTTTATATTAAGTATTTGAAGCATCTGCTTTTAGATATTTTACTTATTATTGAAGATCATTAAAGATCAATTTTTTTTTTTTTTTAGGTACAAATGGTTAAGGAAATCCTACAAAGTCCCCTTGAATCAACCCTGCTTCTAGAAGCAATATGAAATACAGGAAATCTACCATGAACAAACGTTCTCCTGGATTAGACTGTTTTAATCTTTGAAGAATAGAGTAGACGTCATTCACTGAGTGTGGTGAAAAGGAAAGAACTCTTGAGTAGGAAAGTCTACAGAGCCTGGCTTAAAAATCTCACTTCTGTAGTCTTTTAAGTATATCAAAATACAATCACACACCATATGTTTCCTGTAAGTTATCACTGCTATGACCTCTATATTTATCAAACTTGCAGAGCCTCCGAATTTTTGTTGATAAGAACAGGGCACACACAGAACGAGACACTTGGAGAAGAAGAAAATCAAACATATGATTAGAAACACACTGTATAAAAAAAGAGATTATTGAAGAAAGATTTTTTTTTAAAAAAAGTTATGCAAGTGTGAAATTAAATACCTTTGTGGAAGGGAAGTGACAACCAGCTGCCTGGAAACTTTAAGGGATGCCTTTGATCTCAACAATTAGTAGATGCTAAAAACAGATAGTATAAATGGCTTTATATCTAGTGCTAAATTTATTGAAAGGGCTTAGCACTATTAGGAAAAAGGGATCATTATGATTGTGGAGCTAGGGTTCTGTTTACATAGATATATACAGAACATCTCCTGGGAGGAGTCACATGGGGACTGCGTCCTCTCTAAAGGAACAATTAGTCTTGGCTTGTATGTACTCCTCACTACCATATGTGTTAATTTCTCTCTCTGAGGTTGAGGTATCTTGATTGTAAATTAGAACGTTAATGTGAGTATTGGAATAATTTGTTACCAAGAATTACTTCACTTCTGTCATTATCACCACCATTATCACCATCAATATCATTATGTCACTACTTACATCACCTGTGCTTACTGCCTTGAGATTTATTGCACATCAATACTAATTCATGATGAATGTGCAACATCAGCTAGCTTTGAAACAATTACTTTAAAGCGTTTTAAGAAAACAAGCTCAAAGATTTTATTAAAACAAATTGGGTATTTTTAGTAAAAGAATGGTAAGCTTGTGAAGATGGTCAATCCCCTCCGCCCCCCCCCCCCCGCCTGCTTATCTACTTGTAGACTGATTGTAGAATTGATGACCTGGGAAAGCATTTGAATGTGGACCTGTAATAGTGTTTTTCTGTAGGTGCTTATTTACTTGGGGGTTTGTTCATGAGAAAATTTTTACCTCAAGAGTATACTGGGGCTGAAGAGATGGCTCAGATGTTGGGAGAGCTTGCTACTCTTCCAGAGGACCAGATTTTGTTGCCTAGCACCCATCTTGGGTGGCTCATAACTACCTGTAACTCTAGCTTCAGAGTATCTGGGACCCTCTTCTGGACTTTATGGATGTCTGAACACACACACACACACACACACACACACACACACACACAGAGAGAGTTTCTTTTTCTCTAATAACACTAAATTAAAAAGAATATGTTCAGCATAATAAGATCTATGAAGACCTTTGTGGGGAGCCGACAGAAGGTGGCTATCATCCTTGCAGCCATCTTGAGCCGTATACCCTGACAAGAGAGTTGTTTACAATAGTCTACAACAGCTGAGCATACTACATCTTGTTTTAGATACCCAGGATTTTCCCTTGGGTGTGTGAGACTTAAAGGTGTGACTTAAAGATGTAATTTAGAGATAAGACTTAAAGGCGTGACTTAAAGGAGTGACTTAAAGGTGTGGCTTAGAAGTGAGACATATAAAAAGCGAGAGGCAGACAGAAGAGTTTATTAGACACTTGACACTTGAGATTAGACACTTGTACTTGGAAGAGTACTTGAGACTTGAGGCAGGTAACTTGGAACTTGGAGCACTAGGGACCAGGAACTAGGGACTAGGAACGAAAGACTTGGGACTTGGACTAGGAAGAGAGACTGAAGAATAAACAGGATTGAATCACACTCTGTCTGGTCTCCATTCTTCAGTCCATCCTCACTCTCTCTCTTGTTGAACCCCAACCCGAGGACTGGAGCAGCTTGGGGCAATGCGGGCTCTAACAATTTAGCCCCCAAGACTTTTGGCAGTGCAGGTTCCAATATTGATAGAGTGGTCCGAGACATTTTGGCCTCCAAGTGTGGGGCAGAGTGGTTCTCAACATTTTTGGCACCCAACGTGGTTCCAAAACCAGACCGGTTCTGGACAGACCTTCATATTGCAGAGTTTTAAACTGAAGTCTTTATTTGGTGATAATTGCAGATTACCTATAGCTATGCTGAACAATACAGGGAGATTTCATGATGGACTTTTTCTACTGTTTCATAGTAGAAAATAGTATGCAACAATAAAGCGCAGATACCAGCATGCAGGGGTCTACCATACATCGAATTTACCATCTTGCAAAGCAATAGTACATATTTACACCCAGGATACAGACAGTGATACATTCCATTGGTTTTGTTCTTGTCTCCTGGTTTAACGTTACTTCTTCCTATGCGATTTTTTTTTTTTTTCTG
Source organism: Arvicanthis niloticus (assembly GCF_011762505.2). NCBI lineage: Eukaryota > Metazoa > Chordata > Mammalia > Rodentia > Muridae > Arvicanthis > Arvicanthis niloticus. The sequence continues at coordinate 6,595,747 of NC_133434.1, forward strand.
TGCAGTTTACCCAACCTGACTGAGTTCTTGGCTCTACTGATATAGAATATATACACAATGAAATTTTATTCAACCATTTGTAAATAAAAAAAATACAATTGTAAAGATAGCAGGAAGTTGAATTTTATTGATCTGTAAGGAAAATACAATGAGGACTATTTTTAGGAAAATAGAAAAATATTGTATTGAGTAAGGTGACCCAGGCTTAGAAATACAAACAGTACATGTTCTCTCTTACACACTTATTCTAATTTCTAAGTTTTATGCACATGCTTTTATGTGGTAGTGAGAGTAGATAGAGGCCAACCAACCAGAAGGATAACTATGAGAGGGGAAAAGAGGCTTCAAAGGAGAAGGTAATAAAGCACTTACAATGTGAAAGAGAAGGGGTAATACTAGGAAAGAAAGGTTTTAGTGGGGATGGAGCTATGGAGATGCTTGTGAGGAGGGGTTGGGGACAGGCTCAACCAAACCTGAGCAATTATTAAAGTGTCAAATGGAAACCAAGTGTACTAGCTAGCTTTGAGTCAACATGACACAAGCTTGAGTCAACAGAGAGAAAGGAGCCTCAATTGAGAAAATGCCTCCTTCAGATCCAGCTGTAAGGCATTTATTTAATTAGTGATCAACGGCGGAGGGCCCAGCCCATTGTGGGTGGTGTCATCTTTGGACTGGTGGTCCTAGGTTCTATAAGAAAGCAGGCTGAGCAAGCCACACAAGCCAGTAAGCAGCACCCCTCCATGGCCTCTGCATCATCCCCTGCTTTCAAGTTTCTGCCCTATTTGAGTTTCTGGCTTTACTTCTTTTGGTGATGAACAGTGATGTGGAAGTGTAAGAAGAATAAACCCTTTTCTCTCCAACTTGCTTTTTGGTCATGGTGTCTCATTGCAGCAATAGAAACCCTGACTAAGATACCTGGTTATTTATAAGTTAATCAAAACAAAGAAAGAAAATCCTTTCCACTTATATCACCTTTCTTTTCTAATTTTCAGAATAGTGACTTGATTTTCTGTTATCATCCCCGACCTGCTATTTATTTATTTATTTATTTATTTATTTATTTAGTCTCACTACAAACTCATCAGTTTAAACATATTCATGAGGTTTTTATCCATTACCTCTATTCTGCTTTTATTAATATGATTTTAGTCTTTGCATTTGGAACCCTTTTCCGTTTTTTTTAAATGTACTTTCTGACCCAGTGATAGCATTTTCTAATGCCTTCCTTGTTGTCTGATATGGCATTGTAATTCTTTCTATATATTCCAATCTACATTTCTCTAATAGACTTGCCTTCTTTTCTTTCAATGATGGAATGATATTTCACGAACACATTTTTGGTACTGAAGGATCACTGTGTAAGGGTCCGTGATTCAGGAAGAATGATACCATAGACTCAAATAGTATGCAACAATAAAGTGCAGAGAACCAACATGCAGGGGTCTACTGTACATCCAGATGGAAGACGGAGGTGTGGACTTTGCAGGATTACTTTAAAGTCTGTTTGGGTAGGAGTGGGCAACTTTTACCTTTCTTTCCCTTGATTAGTTGGCTATTTCTCCAGGGATATAGGTGCCTTTGTGATTGGTTAAGGCTCTGGGAGGATTTGGGAGACTTTTGCTGATTAACTATCCTTGGCTCAGGCTAGGTAGTGGGGCAGCTTCCACAGCTCCTGTGAGGGGTGATTTTTCCTTGGAGTTGACTTGTTGACTTGCTTTGGACTTTTCCAGTTCTGGGAATCAGAAATGTAGGCCTAGTCTCCCAAACTGCGAGTTTGCAGCCTGTCATGGCGTCTGCCTGGCTCTGGCTGACTCAGTCCTGTCAATTGTTTCTGAACTGATCTTCCACCCAAGTGTTTTTCAACAGAGGGAGGAATTTAAGACCACATTGTTTTAAAATGATTTCTTCCTCCCTCCATGCATCCCTCTGTAAGTTTCTTCCCCCCTTTCCCTTCTTTCTATTTTCTTCCCTTTCCTCCTTCCTCTTTCCTTTATTTTCTCTCCTTTTAAGATTTCTCTCTTGTTCCTTTTCTTACTTCTTCCCTTTTGAAATAAAAAACATGCTCACTAGTATCACTAGGCTATATTTTATTGTTCATTCTGGGATATTGCTTATGGGTATGATGTTTCTTCTGTATATTTCATTTCAATTAACTTACACTAGGAAAAGTACCATTATGTACTGTATTTCCTGGTTTGCAGCTCTTTTGTAAGATTTCTACTCCATGTCAATTAGATCCTTTTTTTATCATAAAGTTTAAATTATTAAATATTTAAAATTTAGATATTCATAAATTTCATTTTAACATTTTCTTTTTTTCAGCTTGCATTTTCCCCAATGTTAACTGTCGTCTTTATTTTTCCTTTTGCATCTTGTTTTGTATTAATTTAGTTTTTCCCTGTATTTCAATTGTTTATGAGTTCTATGTAATTCATGAGTTTTTAAAATTCTGAGTTTCTTGCTCTTTCATACACTTCATTTTGCATAATGTGTTTGACTTATTTTAAAACAATAACATAATATTTGTCTTTGAGACTATGTTTATGCCTTCTTTCTTATCTTTTCATTTTTTACAGCACACGCGATACACTTTTTGATATAAACAATTTATTGTCTTTGCTCAACAAAGAAAACAAACGAGAGACTAAATTCTCGATGACGTAACTTTTTGTTTTTGTTTTCTGGTTGCTGTGATCAAGGGAGATAGAGCTTATTCTGGCTCATAGTTGAAGTCTATCCGTACAGGGAAGCAAAGGTCACAAGAGTTTGAGCCAGACGGTCATGACTGAAAACCAGACATTGATGAAAGCTGCTGCAGCTTGTGATGCCTTCTCTAGACAGTCCATGATCTCAGCCAGACAATGGTTCCATCCATAGGGGTCAAGTCTTCCCACATCAGTTAGTGTAATCAAGGTAACTACTTACAGGCATGCTCAGAGTCCTTTCTCCCAGGTTATTCTAGATTCCATCAAGTTGGTAATTAATACTAACCATCAAAACTCCACCCCTAATCAACCTGCTACCCAAACACACCACCTTCGAGTCATAACTTTCTACCCCTTATCTTCATAGGCTCATGAAAACATTATAATGTAAAATATAAAGGTCAACACAAAATTTCTCCATAGCTACTAAAAGTTCCAACACTTTAGAGGCCAAGATTTCTTAACGTGAACTCCAAGAAAACAAAACACCGAGCCATATACCAACATGTAATGGCACAGAGTAAACATTCCTATTTCAAAATGAAAGAGTCAAGACTACAGCAAGGAGACGATATGACCTAAAGGAAGCCAGAATCCTGCAGGGAATACATCAGGGCATGCCTAGCATTTAGAGCTTGTGATGGAATCAACCGATCTCCAAAAGTTTTAGTTAGTCTGCTCCTTCAGCACTGCCACCTGCAGCAAGCAAAGCCTCTCATTTAAGTCAGTCGTACACCACACTTGCAGCCCTCCTTGCTGAATGTTTTATGGTCCCTGCATATCATAGATTTTCTACTTCACATCTGGCTTTACCTTTACTGTTCCATGCAAGCAGCATCTCAGGGCCTATCTGGAGGGACTCCAACCATGCCACACTAAAGTTGCTTTCTATGATGCCTCCAATCTTTGAAGGTGTCTTTCGTGCCTTCAAAACCACACTCATGTGGACACTGCTGCTAATTTTGTCTGAAAGCTTGAGGTGCTACTTGGAGTCTTTGGAGCACACTCTATCTATTTTGTGTGCTTACCCAAGAGACATATGTTCCTAAGTAGCTGCTTTTGAGAAACAATGAACCCATTCAGTGTAGGATTTCTTTCTTGAGATGAATTTGGAATTCCAAATGTGGAAACTCTGCAAGGTGAAGTTTTGACCACAGGATACTTTTTTTTTAAATCACTTCAGTGCAATGCAACAGTTTCTATTTAGTGGTGTCTATAACAGTTTGAGCTGCTTTCTCAGTAACAGTCTGAATGCTCTTATATTTCAAATGTCCTTTGCAAAAAGAGTTAGTCTATTATTTTAATGCTCAACCCCACTCAGGTTCTCAGGATGCAGGCACAAATAACTCCCCACTTCCTGACATAATTCTTGTTTTATTCTGAAATCTCATGAGCCAAGCTCCCATTGCCATTTTTTTTTCTTCTCAGTATTCTTCCATGTTCCCACCAACATAGCCCATTAACCTTGGCTTCCAGTATTCAAGGGTCTGTCTAACCCTAAGTTGCAACTACATTTTTGTTTCTGCAGAAGAGTTTCAATGGTCTAAGGTATACATTGTCAGGTTTATCCTAACAATAGTTTCATGTGTAAATACCAATTTGGACTTGTTAATTTTTGTTGCTTTGATAAAGCATTCTGACAAAAGTAACTTAAGAGAGGAAGGGCTTATATATAGTTTCACAGTAGAAGGATGTAGTTCATCATGGCAGTGAAGACAGCAGGCACTTGAACGAAATGGTCACACTGCATTCCTAATTGGAAAGCAGAGAGAGAGAGGGAGAGAGAGAGAGAGAGAGAGAGAGAGAGAGAGAGAGAGAGAGAGCAAGAAGTGCTTGTTGCTTCTCAGTAACCCAGGATCCCATCAATGGTGCCTTCCAGTGGTAAGTCTTCCCATTTGAATTCATGTAATCAAGATAACTTCTCATGGCCATGCCCCAGAGGCCTGTTTCCAGGTGATTACAGATTCTGTCAAGTTGAGCATTATTACAACAACATCACAAGTTTTAAAAATTTGGAATCATGTGTCTATTTTTAGCTCCCCAGGTAAACCAGAAATCAACACCAGAAATGTAATGAAAAACTAAGTCCACATGGAGATTAAAAACATAGTTGTAAAATGTGTGCCAAAGAAAAATATCCTAACATTTAAAAATAACTCGAATTGAGTTAATATTTTTAAAAGGTTAAGAAATTGTAAGATTCATGGGAAATGCTTAGAGGGCTATGTGACGGTGACACTTGCCTTTGATTCCAGAACTCGGGAGGCAGAGGCACACAGAACTTTGAGTTTGAAGCCAACCTGGTCTACAGAGTGAGTTCCAGGACAGCCAGGGCTACACAAGAGAAATCTTGCTCAATGTTAAGTAGCATCAAATATGTATTTTAGAAAGGAAAATAGTTATTCATGTTTCTATCTTTGGAAACTAAGAAAAGAAGAACAAATTAAATTCAAAGTAAGTAAAGATGAGGAATAATTATTTTGGCCAGTTCCACTTGTTTCTTGCCCAAATAAAGAACTCAAGGAATCAAGAGGTCAACAGACTGAATTTCAGACACACCACAAGGCCCTGGTAGAATGTTGACAGGTTCAAAATTTCACAGGATCAAAAAATACTCACAGTGCAAGGTTGGTCAGAGCTAGGGGCAGAGAGCATGGAATGCAAATCAGAAAACTATGGGAACACAGGCAATCAGAAAAAGAAAACAAGTAAAAAGGATACAAATGAGAAAGAAAACGTCAAATGATCCCTACTTGTAGATGATATTATACATAAGAAATTCCAGAAATTTCATCAGAAAACTCTTGGAAATGTACATTTTCAGTAGGGTTTTAGTTATAAAATTATAACTCATAAAAATCAGAAGTCTTTCTATATTTTGATACCAAGCACAGTGAGAAAGAGATTATAGAAACACTCCCATTCATAATAGCTTCCACATATTAAAATATCTAAGAATAATCCTAAGCAAGGAGGTGAAAGACCTCTACAATTAAAACTTTACATTTTTGAAGAGCTTGAGAAAGACACTAGAAGATGGAAAGACCACTCGTGCTCATGGAATGGTAGAACTCACATTGTAAAAATGACCATCTGGCCAAAGGCGATCAAAGATTCAATTCATTCCCACTCAAAATCCCCACAACATCTTCACAGAAATTGTAAAACTATCCTAAAATTTTCATATGGAACCATAAGAGACTAAGGATAGCCAAAGTATCCTGAGCAGAGAAACAATGCTAGAGAGATTTAACAGTTTCAAACTGTGTTATAGAGCCATGGTAATGAAAATAGCATGGTACTGGCAACAAAACACAGCAAAACAAATCAAAAAACCAACAGATATTTAAATCAGAGGAACAGAATAGAAAACAGAAACATGAGTATAGCCATCTGATATCTGACAAAGATGTTAAACACATACACTGGTGTAAAGACAAACTCTTCAACAAATGGTGCTGGGAAAATTGGATGTCCACAAGTAGAAGAATAAAAATAGTCCCATATCTATCATTTGGTACAAAAACTCTAAATGGATCAAAAACCTCCATGGGAAACTGTTAAATGCTAAAACCGCTTGACGAGAACCCAGGCAGTACTCTCTAAGATAGAGGTCTAGTAAAAGACTTTCTGAGAAAGACTCCATTTGCTCTGTCATAAAGGTCAACAACTGACCACTCCTCATCCCCAATAGGCCATGGATCTGAAGAGAAAGATCTTAGAAGAAGAAATAAAAATGGCTGACAAATGTGTGAAAAATTTGTTTAACTTCCCTTGCAACTATGAAAATGAAAAATTAAAACAGCCGTTAGATCTTGCCTTACTCCAGTCAGATGGTTAGGATCAAGATAACAACTGAAACAAATACCCTGGATTCAGAGAAAGGTACAACCTTATTGATTGTTGTTAGGGTTGCAAACAGGGAAACCTCTGTGGTAAGCAATGTGGGTGGAAGATTCTCAAAAAGCCACAACTGGAAGTACTATAGGATCTAGCTTTATTCTTCTTTGGTATATTGTCAAAGAACTGGGTGTCTTCCTTAACAGATACTTGCTCGACTGTGTTCATTTCCACTTTACTCACAATAGTTAGGGAATGGCAAAACTTCAAAGTCTTAAGGCCTGCCAACTAGGAGGAAATTCATATCTGATACCGTGGCAGAGATTCACAACTACATGTAGACACTGTATCTAAGACTCAAAGATCATCATGGAAAGGAGTGGAAAGAGTGTAAGAGCTAGAGGAGCAGAGGACCTGCTGCGAGATAGCATCTTTGGATACGGCCACAAAGCTGCACCTATGAAACCATGACAACCCCAACCAGACCTACGTAATGACATTAGCTGATAAATGTGGATAGAGGAAATTTCATAAGGTCTAACCCTTAGATGAAAAGCTACAAAAAAAAGAATCACTGCTGAAAGAGAGGTCATTAGTTTTCCTCAAGGATAAGCTCTCTGATAAGTTATCCAATCTGAAATAGCCCTAATAACATATACTCATGAACAATGCTATATGGATTCAGATTTCATACCCTGAACCAATAATAATAATAATAATAATAATAATAATAATAATAATAATAATAATAATAAAGGTCATGAACTTAGGGGAGGGTGCAGAGGTGTTGGAGAGGTGAGAAGGAGAAATAAAAATGATGTCAATACAGTACTCATGTATGAAATTCTCATAAAAATAAACTATTTAAATAAAAAAGAGAAAGCAATGGTGTTAGTCCAAACACGTGTGTTCATGAAAGGTGATGGAAGGACTGAAAGCTTCCCTCAACATGTCCACAAAAGACATCTGCTTGTCCACAGCAGAGAAGCTGGGGACGGTTTGAGTGAAGTGGACCAGTTACTCACCAGAATGTGGATGCGGGCAAGGTCAATACTGTCAGACAGTGTCCTCAAGTGAAGACCAGAAGCAAAAAATAAAATAGAAGGTATGTATGAAGAATATTATGTGATTGAGATTATTTAGGAGATAATTAAGGGATAAAGAAAAATTTACAGATGATCAAAAGGTGAACATTTTAGGAATGACAGACAACTATATTCTTGAATGGCTAAGAGGAAGGACTGAGAATGACCTTGAATTAGTTTTCTCCTACACTGCTGTCACTCACCTTATAAGTCTTAGTACAAAATACCCTTTCACTGTTATGCAGTCATCTAAAGACTATATTTTATGGGTTTAAGGTAGATCAAACACTTCTTCCAGAAAAATTATGCATTTTTAAGCCTCTGTACATACAAACAACTATCAGTATTTAACACACAGATGAACAGATCACTGAACTGGCTCATACATTTTGTCATGAGAAAAGAAGAGGAAAAGAAGAAAAAGGCTAATAATACGTTTCATAAGTTGAATACACTATTTTTTGAACACCATATGATGTGTGACTCTAGTACAACCAAAAATCCATAATGGAAGCCTATAAATTTAGCAATGGCCTTGTATTTTTCGAAGCCATTCACAAAGGATTTCTGTAAATATTTAATGAAGAGCCTTATACTCTCTACAGCAAACACTAAAGAAAGACACCTTATTTTCCTCAATCAATTTGAGAACATGAAAATACTAATGTTAGTTTAAAAAGTTTTTAAAGGCAGTGATGTACGCCAGATTATGTACACCTACTGCTGGAGATTCTTGTGACAGGAACAACAGTTTTAGCACAAAGGCAGAGGAAAGATCTTTGATGTTGAGTCTGTCACAGCTCATCTCGATATCTACAGGTAGTTTCATAAAGATCTTCAAAATAAACGTATCTTTAAATACTACATTTTTGAGAAAATTCGTCCAATTAGTAAAGCAATTTGCCATCACAATACTATCAGATCGGTCAGTTCCAAAGAATGAAAACATACATTTGTGTTTGTAATAAATGGAAGTAAAGTCAAGGTTAATGAGAAAAGGACTTCTGATCTTCCCATGGAAGGTGTTCATTGTGAGGATGCTGTTGTTAATGGGGAGGGCTGGTGGTTCTAAGTACAGCGGAGTCAACTCTGTGGAAAGGAAAAGGTTAAAAGGGAAAAATCATGACTTATCAGGGAATGAAAATGGAATGTGCTAGCTCTGGTGACATAGACCTTTCTTGGGCTAAAATCCACGGGCAGTCTAGCGAGGAGTTCCATGCTTCACAAGTCTCTCCAGGACTCTATTTTGTTGAGCAGCTTAAACTAAGAAGCACTCTATGTTACCATGGCAATAACTGCTCTACAGATTTGGATCTGGTTGTTTTGCCTTGTATGGAACACTGAGCTTTCTTGTCTTGGTTTTGCCCACTTTGCAAATTAGCAATCATTAAAATCAATGTAAGTAAATTGTGGAACTGATTAAATCCAGTCAAATTCAGTGCCTCACCCTCTTGAGGCATGTATTCAACCTCAGAATTATACCTTTGCCTCCAGTTTTTTCTTTTCTTTTTGCACTGAGAGGTCTCACTTTAAGAAAGCACGGATGTTTTCCTGTCTTTAATTCTAATTAGAGCAGATCAACAGTGGACATGTTGGAGAAAGGTCAGAAGAAAACGACTAAAAAGCTATGTAAGTAAGATTGTCCAACTAACCCATTAATCCACATTCTGTTTAGTGTAAACAAGCTGGAAACTGCATTTCCCAGAATCACTTGCAGTTAGTACCCTAGAAGTACTTAGATTCCACTAATTAAGTGAATTTGTGTGAGATTTGCTGGTAGGTTACCCCTGCTCCCATGGATGGCTAGATACTAATGTGCATACCAACAGTGTTAATTGGGAGCAGTTGGTTATTAATAAAAGAAGAGGACATAAAAATGAGAGGTAGATATATTGATTGGGGGTGATAATGAAAGATCAGGAGAAGGGGGTGGAGGATAGATATGATAAAAATACATGGTATAATATATAAAAATATCAGTGAAAAATTTAAAATTGCTTACCATTGGCTTCATATAGAGGAGATAGACCCAATAATATAAAAATTACCTTAAAATCGAGTAATTATAAATAAAACCAATAGAAAAGAAGATGGGAACGAGGAAAAGGAGATTGGCCTTGAGCCCAACTATGGAGAGAAGTGATTCCAGTTTCCTGTTCACAGTTGTGTAAGTTTGCAGAGATTATCATACAGGTGTTCATAAGCACTTACTCTTACATGAAGGAAGATCATGATTTACATCAAAAGAGTTTTCTCCTCAGTGTTTTGTCTAGTGCAGCCTTCACTTCCTTGTTCCTCAGGCTGTAGATCAGGGGGTTGAGCATGGGAATCACCGTGGTGTAGAACACAGAAGCTACATTCTCCTGGGCTAGGGAACTAGCTGTGGAAGGCTTTAAGTACATGAATGCGGTGGATCCATAGAACAAGCCCACAGCTGCAAAGTGAGAGCTGCAGGTGCTGAAGGCTTTGGACCTGCCCTCGGTGGAGCTGATGCGAAGGATGCTGGACAGGATGAACCCATAGGAGATGAGTACGGTTAAGCTTGTGACTATAATGTCGAATCCAGCTAAAAAGAAGACAGCCATCTCTACATCGTAGGTACTAGAGCAGGAGAGCTTCATGAGGGGGAGGATGTCACAGAAGTAGTGGCTGATGAAGTCCTCACAATAGTTTAGTTTCAACATGAGGCCAGTCTCTATTGCTGAGCCAATGAGTCCTACTGCGTAGACAAAAGCCACCAGCAGAGAGCAGAGGGCAGGAGACATGATGATGCTGTAAAGCAAGGGGTGGCAGATGGCCACATAGCGGTCATAGGCCATCACAGTGAGCATGTAACACTCAGCAATGACAAAGACCAGGAAGAAGTATAGCTGAGACATGCAGCCCACATAGGAGATGAGGTTTCTTTGGGACACAAAGTTGATGAGCATTTTGGGGGTAATGACAGAGGAGTAGCAGAGATCCACCAGTGACAGGTTGCTGAGGAAGAAGTACATGGGGGTGTGAAGCTGTGTGTTGAGTCCAATCAAGGTGATCATGCCCAGATTTCCCACCATGGTGACCATGTAGATCCCCAGGAAGAGGAGGAAGAGGGGTAGCTGGAGCTCTGGCCTGTTAGTTAGCCCCCCGAGGATGAACTCTGTCACTGTTGAGTGATTTTCTGCAGCCATTGTTGTCTGGGTGGGAATCCTGTGGGGTGGGAGAGAAGGAAGTTGTGAATGACTGTTGCCCTGCTTGAAGCAACTGGTTTTCTGCATTTGATATGGGCTGTGCTGTCCTGGCTGTGGCACATGTATCTTCTCTATACTCTTGCTTTTTGCTGACAGAAGGACCAGCCCTTAGGGTTTCAGAGGCCTTATAGCTTAGTAAAGGGCAATGTTCTGTATTTCTTACTGCTGTCTTGTCATATTTGATGAACAGTTGCGTGCTGTAGAGTATCTAAGTATTTTCTAGCTAATTTTGACTATTATTTTCTTAAAAAAGATTTATTTATTTATTTTATGTATGAGTACACTGTCACTGTCTTCAGACACATCAGAAGAGGGCATTGGATTCCATTACAGATGGTTGTGAGACACCATATGGTTGCTGGGAACTAAACTCAGGACCTCTGGAAGAACAGTCAGTGCTCTTAACCGCTATTATTTTTAGATCAGAATATTACAACATTGTACCTTTTATTCACTACGTCAAATTACATATATTCTATATACATTTATAATATATGTTTCTAAGAAGCATGTGTTATTAGTAGTTGTGGTACATATTGAACTAATTTCTCATGTTTGAGGTATTCTTTTGCATTTCTTTCCTTTTATCTTTAAGTTAAGTCTTACTAAGTAGCATTGGTTATCCTTGAACATGTGTTACCCCTTCCTTTTTCTCCTGCTCCCTGGGATTACAGGCATGTGGTCCCCCTGCACAGCGTGGGATACATTTCTTATGGTACAGCACGAGTCTCACTATGGTAATTGTTTCTGATACAATTATGAAATATTGATACCTCTGCAGCCTGTAATTTGCTCATTCTTTCAAAAGTCACCCATAGAACCAGTTTTGTGTGTAGTGAGTGTGATTTGGTGTAGTGTGTGTGTGTGTGTGTGTGTGTGTGTGTGTGTGCGCACAACTTGCAGAGGTTGGTTTTCTCCCTGTTTCTTATGGCTTCTAGGGATAAAACTCCGGTTGTAATGTTTGATGGAAAGTAGCTTTATCTACTGAGTCAGGTGACTTTCTTTTTCTTAATTATAAGAGCATCTTTAACATCCTTGGAATATGCTTTGAATATTCGAACATATGCATTATATTGTAGGATCTATATATTGAATCAGTGATAGAAATGTGCTTAACTAAAGTTACATATTGACATATCAGAGATGGGTGTGGGTTTGAATATTATTTTTATTCACTACAAAATGACTTTAGATGACAAATAATTAAAAACATTACCTATTTCCCTTTATGAAATCTCTACTTCTAAATATGATAAGAAACATATCCAGTAACCATTAGCAGAGATCAAAATACCTTGCAAATCAGAACAGGGTGAATGTTATATACCTAGTGCAATGTAGAACGAACCCAGACAGCTCGACTCAATTTTCTTCTTGCTTATACAATCTTCTTCTGCAGCTTTTTATTCTTGTCTTTTTTTTCCCATCACAGGTTTTTGAGACAAGATCTCACTCCAAAGCCCAGGTTGACCTTTAGCTTGTTATGATTCTCCTGCCTTAGCTGGCCAAGTGCTGGAAGTACAGGTAGCAAGCAGTGTTAGCCATCAGGTACAGCTTCAATCTTCTAATAATATAAAAGACCAACTAGAACCACACATTTCTTATGAGTTCCTATGGGTATTAACTATTATTGTCAAGCTTTCAGAAGCTCAGAATTTTTTTTCTGCAGAGAATATTCTATATAGTACAAAGCACTTAAAAGAGAAGGTCAACATATGGCCATAAATTGTCTGAACTACAAACGAGAGCTCACAGAGAAGACATTTACTTGTATGTTTTTTAGGCATGCAGATAAATACCTGTGCTGAAGGGAAATGAAACAGCATCTCCTAGAAACTTCAGGCAACGTCTGGCTTCAACATTCGGTAAATTCTAGAAGTATTTAGATGTGTATCCATCATGAAATTTACTTAAAGAGCCCAGTCCAATTGTGAAAAAAAAAGAGATTGCCATTTGGAAAGATGATATAATGTGACTAAAAACTGAGGGATCTGTTTACACATATATGTGTGGATCATCTCCTGGGATGTAGTCACTTGAGAGATCATTGTTGTCTCTAAAGTAACAATTAGTTCATGTTTCCTCTTGTTTTGTGAATCATGTTTTATTTCCCAAGTGCGTTAATTCTTTTTTTTTTAAATCTGTAAAAGTCATCTTTCAATTTTAGAAACTTAGAATATGATGGGGGAATGAACAATTTAGCACCAACAGCCCTGTTACCACCACCATTACCTGCTCTACCATTACCATTACCACCACCACCACCACCACCACCACCACTACCACCACCACCACAACCACCACCACAACCACCATCATCCACCTTTATCATCATCATCATTATGACCATTGCTATCACCTTTACTACTCCTGTATCATTGTTATCATTATTTTCATCTCAATAGGTACCCCAGCAACATCATTCTCAGAGCCATAATGGTTATTACATATAGCCAGTTAGTCATCATAATGCATCATGAACTAACCTTGAAATGTTTTAAAGAGTTTTGTTGGAACAAAATTTTGCCAAGTGAGGCACCTCAGGGACAGAAACACAAATGATACACATTATCTCTCAAATGTAGGTCCTGGCTTCTTTGATTTGCAAGTTTAACTTGAAGCACAAGTGGAAGCCTGTTGCTAAAATTCCTTCCCAGGGAGAGAGTAACATCTTTGAAAACAACTGTATTCATCATGGCCAAAATATTGACATAAGTCTTAATTTAATTCAGAGCTCTCCAATTTTAATCACACTCATTGTGGTGTTTATTTTTGTGCTATCTATTCAACAGAATAGGTTTTTGTATTTACTATCATAGTTACAATAAAAATATACATTTTTATAATTTTTTATTGGATATTTTATTTATTTACATTTCAGATGTCATTTTCTTTCTCCATTTCCCCTCCTTAGAAATCCCCTATCCCATCCCCGCTCCTTCTTTTTGCTTTTATACTATTTTAATTACATGCAAGTATTAAGGTCAGTTCTAGGTTCAGGAACTAGCAATAAAATAGATGCAAATAGTCAAGGAACAAGCAAGGCAATAAACACAAATAGTCAAAGAACAAGCAAGGCAATAAACAAAATTCCTTGAACACTCCCGTGATCACTGTTTCTAAGGGCTTATCAGGATGACCAAAATATCTGAACCAACTTCCCTGTCCTAACCCAAAGTCATTTTTATGTCTGAAGCCTACTTCCTTGTTCTAGTCTAAGATTTAGATTCTTGACTGAAATTACTTCTTTGTCCTAGCCTAATGTCAGATTCTTGCCTGAAGCCCATTTCCTTGTCCTTGGCCCATGTCAGATTCTTGCCAAGGAGCCCCCAAATCTCTCTGCCTCTCCTCACTTTTTATTTCATAAACAAGACTGAACCTGTCTTAGGTCATTCTGACAAGAATGCCTTCCTTACCCATCATGGAATATGCATTATCAAAAGCAATGCACTTCTGTCTGTGCAGAATCTTACCTGTCCTTGGTTTGCCAGCCTGTTAAATTAATAACTCTGTCTGGGGGTCCATTTTTCAGTTCCAAGCCATGTACTTTGGCTGCCAACATGTTGATGCTGTTAAAGACAATGATGGGCAGGAATAAAAGTATTCCCAGGACAAAAAGAGCTAACACGATCAAGCTACATATGCCATTCTTGAAGCTTAACCAAAATAAAAATACTGACCTCAGGCCATAGGTAATTTTATCAGCAGTATCTGTTGCATGAACACTCAGCAGAGCAGCATGCTTTAAATTCGTAATCTCACTATGCAAAGTTAAAACATCCAGAGAGGTGTTAGAATTATGCCAAATACATTGCAAGTGTCTAAACTGTTTCCTAATTATAATAACTATCACTGTAAATTTTAGAACTAACATGAATGCAATGGTATTTGGCATGACACTCAAGATGGCGCCTTATTCTTAAACTCTGAACCTCCTTCTAATAATTTGAATAGGATAAAGAGCATCAATCTGATGTTATAATTGCCTATCTAAATCCTCTTGGATATTCAACACATTAGTAACATTTTTTGCTAAATGATTAACTTCTTGTGTCAAAGCAATTGCAGAAGCAGTGGTGCTAGCAATTAATGTAATTAAAGCTGTTATACCAGCAATAATCAAGCCCACTACCCTGTTGCTTCTGTTTAAAGCTTGACTCACTTCTTCAAGTACTTGCAAGCTTTTTTTCAGAATACCACGGTTCTGTGATACTCAGGGCAATAAAACAAAAGCTGGTTGATAGACCTCTGTAACTGACATGCCGAGTTTCAACACATTAACACAATTAGAAAGTGTATAATCAATGCAACTTACATTAAATACTGTAGAAGAAACAAAAGTGATTTTAATTTGATAATTAAAAGAGCCTTAACACATGTACTAACACTTGTTTGAAATCCAGATCCTACCCCAACTTTATCTCTTGCTAACATAACATCATAGAGAAGTGCAGCTAATTTCCAAATATGTCTCTGAAAGTGTCCAGAACCAGCCTTTCAAATGAAGACTGTTATTTCCAATATTGAATTGACTTCTAGACCAGTCCATGATTGAGTCTGAATAACTGGTCACAATTTTTATACTTTTAAAACAATGATTTGGTTTTCTTTTATCCTCCTCCTTTATAAATTCACTAGCGTGAATACATTTAATGTGGTTCAATCCAATATAATTACTATGCTTTTTTTAATCAGAATTTTATTTTTATGTTTTACATTTTATTTCCATTATTTTAAATTGTACATGTGTCTGTGTTGGTACGTTCACATGAACACAAATATCTTTGGAGAGAAAGGCAATAAATTCCCTCTTGGAACTTGAGTTATAGGTTGAGTTATGTGCTGAGAACCACACTGAGGTGCTCAGCAACAGCAATACACGTGCTTAACCAGTAAGTGTTCTCTCCAGGCATTGACAGTTTCTGGACTTCTCAATTTGTCTCTGAACTTAATTATAGTAATCTCTAATACCTTCCTTACCATCTGGTATGACAAGATGTTGTGATTTATCACATTCTTTTCATTCTTCAGAGCTGAGTCATTCATTTCTCCAAGAATCTTGGTTCTTTCAGTAGGGAAATGACACCCCAGGAATGTAAATCTGGTGCCAGAGAAGCTCATTGCTTCTGGAGGATCATTGTTTCCAGATCTTTTCTGACAGAAAATCAGTACTACAACTTACTACCAATGTATCACCATTATCGTTATTTTCATTTCTATAGGTGGCCCAGTGACTACCAGCAACATCATTCTTAGCGCCATAGTGGTTAGTACACGTTGTCAGTTAATCTTGTTTCTCTCTGTTTCTGTTTTCTACACTTTTCCCTTTATAGCCTTCTTTAAAAAAAAGAAGTCTGGCAAGTTCAGTAGAAGAATATTTTTAATTGTTCTTTCTAGGACAGTTTTCTTAAGTGTGATGTTTCTTCTCAAAGTGTAACCTTGTGTCCCTTAAGCACACTAATGACAAAGGAGAGGCACCAAATCCATTAGTGTCATATGAAGGAAAGAAAACAAAGTACTTCCTTTTGGATTAATTTGACCCACAGTGAGCCCAAGGCTGAGCTCCCCACTGTTCAGTGTGTGTGCCATTTGTAATTTGGCTTCTGGCTTGTCGGTTGTGAATCTGTCTGATATATTCCTATTGCCCATCTATGTGTCTTGTCTATTCCTACCTGATGTCTTATTGACCCTAACATAGGTCACTCTGTCTTTGTAGAACAATACAGAAACTACCACCTTGGGAAGGAATGAAGGGTACTTTATGGAAATCTTAACAAAGTTTTATGAGAGATTAAATTATTTACTCCAACTGACCCTAAAGCACTTGGTACGGCAAACATATTCTTCCTTATCAAGTAATAGCCGTATCTGAAATTACTTATACTCAGAATAAGGAAAGAAATCTCATAGTAATCCATAACTAAAACCCCAAATAACTCTACTGTAGTGGGTTTGGCCTAATGTTGTGTCAGGATCCATAATGGGACAAGCTAATAACTAGCAGGTGATCATCGTGAAAAGGTCTGCCTTGAATTATTATATAATCTGTGACAGGCTGTAAGGGACTCATTTTTAGGAAAGATTACTGCTATTAATATGCTTTTCCTATTATTATTAAACATATATAACAATCACTAAGCAATAGCATACCCTTTAGAGCAGATCTCTGCAAATCCATGAAGATGTACTGTCTTGTAGTGATGATTACATATATATATATATATATATATATATATATATATATATATGACTTCTTAAGTCTTAATGATGATCCTATAAGAATTCCTAAAATTATATCACTGATTATTAAGATCTTTTATAGTGGGACTGATATTAGATCCCTTTCTGATAGTCAAAACTGCAATGAGAACTCTGTCAGTCTCCCAAGTGTCATCAGTTAATTGCTTTTAGTAACCAGACTTTCTCCTACTCAGAGCACATTCCAAGAGGTTGTAAAGCAGTTAACCAAAGGTCACTAATAGGGAACTCACAATTTATTATAGGTGCTGGGACAGAAGATAAAATATTGCCTGGGTTTATTTATACAAAACTTCACTAATAACTTAGTTATAGTTTCAAACCTTCAGTGAACCTGTGGAGCTAGACAGGTGATGGATGTTTAGCCAGATAATTACTCCCAATGGATATGCATGTAAACATTCTCTGTTGTAAACTTCTATTTCAATTTATGATTTGATTTTTGGTGTGAACTTGTGATGAACTTTGTAACATGTGATCATGTATTCTGAAAGATGTATAAGTACTGAGGACAAAGAGATGAGCGGCAGAATAGAGAGATAGAATAGAGTTTTTCCCCTTTCCCCAGATAGAGTAGAATTTTTCCCTTTCCCCACTTAGGACCTTTCTGCTTTTCCTCTTAGATAGCTTTCATAGGAAACTTTTTACACTTAGTAATAAACTATAATAACTTCTCTAAGTGTCTTTTCTTCCTGCAACCTCAGACCAGCAGCATAAGTTAGGGCCCAGCAGTTCTTGCTGAGATAGTACAAAGCCTATATACTTAACCCTTTGCTGTTTTTAGGATGAGGTGCTAAGTGCCAGAAACTGCAGTTTCTGGCTTCAGAGGATCACAGAAGGCAGGTCAGCTACAGTAGCATAGTAACTTAGATAAGTAAACTTTTACTATACAACAACCCTAAATATCTCGTAAGACAAAGTCTTACCGCCAAATCTCATTAAGACAGTTTTACCTTCGCCAACGCTCTTCCACCTCAGCTGCCTCAAGAAGAACTGACAAGAAGAAAGAAGATCATTCCCCCCAAAGCTGGGGCTGCCCCCCGCAATGTTGCTTGTGTTATAATGTTAATTTTGATCCCCCAAACTGTTTATATGAATTTCTGCAATAAGATAATGAGTGACCCTGCCCCTAGCTGGCTCCAATTGGTAAATAAAGATGCCAGATGTCAATGGCTGGGTAGGACAGACAGAGGCAGGGTTTTTAGGATACCCCAGCTTGGGAGATAGAAGGGAGGAAGAGGAGAATCACCATGAGAGTGGCATAGGATGGACCAGCTCTGTAAGAGATTTGGGTAAGTGGCTCTAATGGCCCTAGTGGCCACTCCCCCAGTTGGATCTGGGGTAGAAGAGATAAAATATAGATTTTAAGGATGTTAATTCTGGAATACAGGAGGGGAGTGTTTGCTATCTGTGGGAAGGTTTAGAAGTGCCCAACCTTTTGCTAGCCAAGGGATATCAAAATTAATCAGTACAAGCATGTCATTGGGAGCACAGAATGAGTTAACTAAATCACTTCAACACTCTACCCCAAGCCATATTTAATAATTGTTATTCTATAGAAGAAAATATCAAATGAAGAGTTTACTATCCCACTAGACTCTAATAATTACAGGAAATAAAATCAGAACCAAATCCACAGAGTGTGTTCTTTTCATGATTTTATATTGCTTCACGATTTTAACGTTACCAGAATAAAGTTCTGGAAGGGAAGACTTAGTTTACAGTCAGGGAACACTTTATCCAGGAAAAGTTTTTGTAAACTAGGTTTAGTTCTTTCAATTCTTGGTTTTTGGTTAACAATAATACTCTTTAATTCTCTTTCCTTGCTTCTTTGTGTTCTTTCTTTGTTTCTTTGTTTGTTTGTTTCTTTTTTTCTTCTTAATTTGCTGCATTGCACACTCTTGATGTATATGGTTTTGGGATTTATAGAATCTGTAATACAGAAATGGCAGGTTTTGTTTTATGAAATAGCACCCATGTCTCTGGAATGTAATATTTTAAGAGACGAATTTGATTGTCAAAATCTATGTGGAGCTACTTATAGTCAAGACGGGCTATGAGACAGCTGTGTTTACAATTTTTTCTGTTTTTTTTTGTGATACATTTTTATTTAATTTCTTCCACAAATACATTTTACCTTGTAAATCTTCTACAAGATGTCACATGATCTGGCATTGTTGTTAAAAAAAAAACATCTCAAGAGTTCTGTGTAGGAGGTATGTTGTGGATGTATCTGTTGGGGTTGGGCTCCCTGAAGTTGTGATCTATTGATCTCTGTATTGTGTTCAGTTGTAGTCTTCTGTAGTGGCCTCCATTTGCTGTAAAGAGAAGCTTCTTTGATGAGAGGTAAGAACTATACTTATCTGTGGGTATAAGGATTAGTTTTAGAATGTATTAAAAATACATTAGAAATTATGAATTAGGAATTTTGCTCATCTAGTAAAGTGGTAGTAGTAGGTTCACTGTTAAGACACATGACCTCACTAGCCCCAAGTAAGTAATAATAATCAAAGTAGAAGAGGCCTCTAATTTGAGAGAGAGTAAGGGAGTGACATAGGAAGGGTTAGAGAAAGGGAGGAGGGGAGAGATTGGAGGGAGAAAAGGGAAGGGGGAAATAATATAACTATATTTTAATTAAAACATACTAGCATAAGAAAGCAAAAGAGGCCATGAATTTGAGAGGGAGTAGGTATGAGAGATGGGTTTAAGGAGAACAGGGAGGGGGAAAATCATGTAAACACAGTACACATATTTGAAATTTAAGAATTCTAAAGTTTTTCATAACTAAAGCTTATTAGGAAAACCAGTTTTGTTTCTTTAGTGTATAATATATATAGTGCTGGGGAAATGCTCTGGTTCTTCATCAGGTATCTACTGGAACCATTGATGATTCATTTCACAGAGTACACGAGCGTCTGTTGTGTGCCTATTTTCTCTGAATTGAAACATTCTCTACTTATGAAAGCTTCATTAAGAATGAGGAAAAACAAACAAACAAACAAACAAACACGCCAAAACAAAACCAAAAAACCAACCAACCAACCAACCAACTAATGAAACAGCCAACTAACAAAACAATAACAACAAAACCAAACCCCAAAACTCATTAGGCTCAAGAAACTCTTAAAACTTAACAATATCTGCACTGCTCCTCCAAAAGTTCTACAAGTCATAAGAATTGCTAAAGAAACAAAACTTTCTGATCTGAAAACACTGAGCTAAGGGATACAGATTTTATGCATCATCATTCATGCTTAGAATAGAGTCTTTGGTAATGAAGTCATCTTAGACTTACCTATGGTCTAAGCTAGAATATTATTTATCTGTTCTCTCTCTCTCTCTCTCTCTCTCTCTCTCTCTCTCTCTCTCTCTCTCATCTATCTCATCTATGTATCTATCTATGTATCTATCTATCTATGTATCTATCTATGTATCTATCTATCTATGTATCTATGTATCTATCTATCTATCTATCTATCTATCTATCTATCATCTGTCTGTCTGTCTGTCTGTCTGTCTGTCTGTCTGTCTTTCTATCTGTCTCTGTTTCTCTCTTTATTTATCGTCAATCAATCTAAGACAGTGTCTCATGTATCCCAGGCTGCCACAAAACTTTCTATGCTGCCAAGAATGACCTTGAACTTCTGGCTTTTCTGCCTTATCCTCAGTGCTGGGATGACAGGTATGTACCACCATGCTCAGTTTATTTGGTGTTAGGAATTAAAACTAGGGCTCTGTGTTTGATAGATAAGCACTTTACCATCTTTTTTTTTAAGAACATGTGGATAGTAAGGGAATGATATAATTTAAGGTCATACTCAGACCTTTCTCTTGGCAGCTCAAGGATGTAGTTATCCTTTGACCTTTGAAGTGTTCTCCGCCCCTGGAACTTACAAAACTTTTTTTTTTAATTCTACAATTATTTGTTAAATTGAGCATTTGTTGAGGTTATGTGTAGTACTCAAAAATATCTTTAAAGCTCCTATAATTATTCCTGTTCTTCGCATGGCCATATTGGGCCATTGTTAAGCAAACTACTTAAACTCATACTCTGTCTTACTTCTGAAAGGCACTTTTAGATGTTGTACCTGTCTTCAGATGCTTCTGTGGACCAATTTCCCTTCCTGTGTGTGGTCATATTTTAGGATGCCCTAACCCCCGAATTTCAATTATTGCCACTTTAAAGACAAATGCTTAGAGCAAGTTATAATTCCTCTACTTTTTAGATTAGCTCTGTATTAATAATTCTTAAGTATGCATTTCTTTCTTTTCTACCATAGACTGACTTTACATTGACGTCTTTTTTCTGATATTTGCCTTTCAGATGTTATGGTTAGTACTTTATGGTCTTATTTAAATTTTATTGATTGCCCTCTTCAGTCTTATTTCTCAGATATGTCATATTTATGCTTTTCTGGGCCTCAAACCTTAGTCAAATTTGATTTGTGCTTTTCCCATCCATCTCTTTTTTTACCACTGGGACGTCAATATACATCAACTTCTCCATTACTGTGTCTCCTGCACTGTTCACCTCTTTCTGTATTTATTGCTGTGGGAAGTGTTATGGCTGTTTTCTCTGTCTGCACTTTTCTCTCTTTCAGCTTGTTCCAAGATTACCATCTATTTAAAACATCATCATTGCTATTAAGAAAGACAGTTCTGATTGCTAGTATTATTTAATTAATTCTTTTTGCCTTCTAAGTTCTATAATCAGCATTATTTATTTACCCTTTGAGATATGAATATTATTAGTTTTAAGATTAGAGACTGAAATTGTATAAAAGCAAAAAGGAAAAGGAGGCATGGGATAGGGGTTTTCTAGAGAGGGGAAATGGGGAAAGGGGATGGCATCTGAAATGTAAATAAAATATAAAAAAATAAAAATTAAAAAAAAAAGAAAATGGGACAAAAAAAAAAGATTAGAGACTGAAGTTCAGAGAGAGGTTGAACAGCTACTAAGGTCACATATTTAGCAATCGGCAAAGCCACGATTTGTACTGAAGTTAGGTCACATTTTGAATGCTTAGGAACATCATAATTTATGATTTACCATTACTACCATAGTTTTGTTCGAATTGCAGTCATAAACTTGACTGTTCCAGGTAAGTTGACAAGTGGTCACCTTATTGGTGCTGTGCTGCAGTCCTCTCCAGTGGCTATACTCACTTAGATATATGGGAAAGGTTGAGGAACTATCTCCTTTAAAAAATATTGTTTTTTCAAAAGCTACTACACTGTTAGGCTTTGTTATGACATTTTCAAATTTGTTTTTGTTAATCCCTCTTATCCCACCCCTCATCCCTCTGCTTTTTTCTCTCCCTCTCTACCCCAAGAAACTTCTTGTCCATGTTGTCACATGTGTTCTATTAACTCCACCACGTCAGCATCTACTTTTTTCCTATCATGAACCCATTTCTAGCTTCATGACCTAGATCTACACTCATACCTACACACACACACACACACACACACACACACACACACACACACACACACGCACACACACATTAACAGAGCATTAAATCTAGGATCTGCATATGAAAGGTAACATGCAGATAATCCTTATCTTTCTAAGTCTAGATTACCTTGCATAATATGATAATCTCCAAATTTATCTATTTTTTTCTGCAAATTTTGCTAAATAAAACTACATCGTGTATTTATACCACACTTTCATTACCTATTGATGGACATTTAGAGGACTTTAGTATTTTCTTGCTATTTCAAGTAGGGCATCAATCGACATGGATATGTAAGTAACTTTGAATAGAATGTAAAGTTCTTTGGTCATATGTCTTAGTCAGTATTCTATTGCTATGAAGAGATACCATGACCATGACAACTCATAAAAGAAAACATTTAATTGGGACTTGCCTACAGTTTCAGAGGTTTGGTTCATTATCCTCGTAGTAGCATGCAGGCTGACATGGTAGCTGAGAGTTTTACAGCCAGATCTGAAGGCAACAAGAAGAGAGAGAGAGAGAGAGAGAGAGAGAGAGAGAGAGAGAGAGAGAGAGAGAGAAAGAGAAACTTGGGCCTGACTTGTGCCTTTGAAACCTGAAAGCCCACCTCTAGTGACATACTTCTAACAAGTTACAGCTACTAATCCTTTCAAATAATAACATTCCATGGTGACCAAGTATTCAAATTTACGAGACTATGGGGGCTGTTCTTATTTGAACCACCATAGCATATGCCCAGAAGTGGCATGTGTGGGTCATATGGTAGTTCTGCTTTTAGGTTTTTGAGGTCTCCACATTAATTTCTATAGAGGGTGGACTAGTTTACATTCCACCAGCAGTGAACAGAGTTACTTCTTTTCTCTTATCCTCACTTCTGTTTATGATAGCCATTCTGACTAGGGCAAAGTAGTTTTAGCTGAACTTCCCTGATGGATAAAGATATTGGAAGCCTTTACAATGGTTAGTGACTGGGCCAGCAGGATGATCCAGCAGGCAAAGATGATTTCTATCAAGTTGGATAAACAAAGACCAATCCCTGTGACCTACATGCTAGATGATATATATATATATATCAAATGACAGGGTGCCATATATATATATATATATATATATATATATATATATGTGTGTGTGTGTGTGTGTGTGTGTGTGTGTGTGTGTGTATAAGGTCTAACTATTACATATATAATGTATAAGGTTTAACTATTACATATATATGTATAAGGTCTAAATATTATATACACACATATATGTGTATACACACACACACACACACACACATATATATATATATATATATATATATATATATATATATTATGTATGTTTTGGAAGTTTCCACTAAGGAAATAGTTGGGATAGCTATAATAGTTGCATATTTTCTATGCATTTTATCAATAATTTTATTTTTATATTACCTGCTGTTCAAAGTTTGCAAATAGTTGCTTTGTGTCTTCTTGTTGTTTTTATATTGCTTGTGCACAGAAAAAGCACTATATCAGCTATGCTACTGTATGTAATCTAATGTCTGAGTTTGAAAGCAGGCTGTGCGTTTTTATTCCTTTTACTTTTCATTCCAGTCAAACTAAAGGTCATGTGGCTTCATGGAGAAGGAGAGGTCAGAAACAGACTTAAAGCGATGTGGCACCTCACACAGTCATCTTCCCTTTTGCAACCTGCGTTTTGTGTCTTCGGAGATGATAGTAGCTGATGATCGTGTAAATCTCTAAGTGGGTTCTGAAAATATTTAGAAGTACTTGGAAGATGCTGTGGCCAAGCCCATACCCAGAGGTTTTGATCAATGAATCAGACTTTCTTTCTAAGATTCACTCTAGATAATTGTAGTGAGCAACCAGATTTGAAAACCAGAGGGAAACACAACCTCTCCAGACCCTTCAGGTCTCAGCTCCCATGAGGATGTGGTTTTGATGTTTGGGAAGACAAAGCATCGAGAAAGGATGGCGAAGTCAGATGTTGGGGGTTGGGAGTAGGAGATAAAAAAGAGAAAGAAGCAATTGGGAGGAGTGCTCAAAGAGAGTGATGGGAGGAAGAGACAGTTGACAGTCATGGAATTTTGATTAGTTAGTAACTCAGATGAAAACTGCTTAGGCACAAGTATAGAGAAGGGGTCTATCCTGAGATTTTCTTTTCTTTCCTTTTCTTTTTTCTTCTTTTCTTTTCTTTCTTTCTTTCTTTCTTTCTTTCTTTCTTTCTTTCTTTCTTTTTTTTTTTTTTTGTTTTTTTGAGACAGGGTTTCTCTGTGTAGCCCTGGCTGTCCTGGAACTCACTCTGTAGACCAGGCTGGCCCCGAACTCAGAAATCCGCTTGCCTCTGCCTCCCAAGTGCTAGGATTAAAGGTGTGTGCCACCACCACCTGGCTCTTTTCTTCTTTTTTCCTGTCATTAAACTTACTTAGAGGAGAGGGGAATAAGAATTCTTGTTGATTTCTGATTAATATTGATCCCTGGAATGAATTAAAAATTGAATAAATCTTTCCTTATGCTAAAGTACAACAGCTCTGTAAAATTTTCTCAACTGAACTCACTTCTGTTAAAATTATTGGACATTATTTGTCATTTTAAAGACATTGCCTTATGGGTTTCTGTGGAACCTATAAGAAAGTTGGTTAGGATAAGGGCTGGAATTGGGCAGACTCAGATAAGACTATGGCTTTTGAAACACACTTTATCTCTACAGAGATCCACACTTTAACACCCTAAGCAAGAGTTGTAATGAGGAATGAATAGATGTTTCTAAAAATTGTATTTCTTTTATTATTTTGAGATTATAATATTATTACATCAGTTCCCCCTTCCCTTTTCTTTCTCTAAAATCTCCCATATACCCTTCCTTGCTCAAATTTTGCGGCCTCCTCTTCATTAATTTTTATACATATGGATATATATCCATATATAACAATTATATATTCCTAATACACAAGTACAAAAATAGACTGTTTCTCAATGCTTTAGACCTTGGTAGCTGGGACTCAGTTTAATGACACAGTATTAAGTACATTATAGGCTATTTAAGAAGTAGTGATTGTTGTTATTTTTGTAATATTTATTTTCTTGAATACTATGTGTAACTATTAGCTGAAAGAAATATTGCTTCAATAAGTCAAGTTATGATGTATGCAGGAAACAAACATTTTGTTTCCTTTGGGAAGGTAACTCTGAGGAAATGATCCTGAGGGATCTCTGTCTTCATAATCAGGCCACTGAGATTGTGAAGCAGACTGAGTCTGTTTATTCTCCTATTACCATAGGCCAGGCCAGGAGCTGCATCTTTCCTGGAAGCAGGAGGAATCATTGGATAAATTAAAAGTTGTAAGTCAAAGTTGTCAGTACAGAGAGAATGATAAGGAGAAACTGAAATTTTGAGCCTTGGCCCAGGAAAGGGGAAGGTTCAAGCTCCAAGCTGTTGTCTTCTATTCACCAGGTCTTTGCTTTTCCCAGAACACTTCAGAGGAGAGACAGTAAGCAGAACATCAAGTAAGAGCTGCAAGTAAAGGAAGGTATGTGCCCCTTTGACCCTGAGCAGCCATGAAACAAGGGCTAGGAGTACAGACTCTGTGTGGGTCTGCTGGAACTTCCCTCCTGCCTGAAGTCTGGAGGGTCTATGATTTTGGGTATTTCATAGTCTATCCAATCTGTAAAGTAAGGATAGCAGTACAGTCACATATTCTTAGAGCCCGTTACAGTAATTCCTAAATAAGTGTTAGCTTATAATGTTTTGATTCACCCTGCATGCAGTTGAGCTAAGAGATTGTGAGAAGCCTGGCTTCATATATATGATATGTGTGTATGTATGTATATATGATATGATATGTATGTATGTATGTATGTATGTATACTGGGAGACACTATCATAGCTCTGGTGATATCTGCCTGTCAGAACTCACTCCAGGGAAGAGACTCATGTTTCAGCAACTTGCTCAGAGGCAGGAAAAAGGAAGGCATAGAAACTGGACTAACTTCAGAATCTAAGATATACCCACTCTGTTCAGTAGCCCTCTCTTGGGTACCACCTGCTTTCGTACTAGAGGCAAAATGTAGGCTTTTGCCATAAGAAACTGGGAAATAGTAAAAACCTTCCTGTCCAGTCCCCCTCTCTCTGCCATTCCCCTCTCTCCTCCCCGATCCCTCCTCCTTCTCCTTTTTCAAAGACAGGATAGATTTATGAAGATGTGTAGTGATACTTCTTTTTCTCCATTGGTTTTCTTCTCTGTCACACAGGCCTCCCTCCTGAGAAGAATGGTTGTCAAGAATTCCTCTGTGACAGAGTTCATCCTCGCAGGCCTGACAGATCAGCCAGGACTCCGAATGCCCCTCTTCTTTCTCTTTCTAGGTTTCTACATGGTGACTGTGGTGGGGAACCTGGGCTTGATCTCCCTGATAGGGCTGAACTCTCACCTGCACACCCCCATGTACTTCTTTCTCTTCAATCTTTCTGTAATAGATTTCTGCTACTCCTCCACCATCATCCCTAAAATGCTGTTGAGTTTTACCTCAAAGAAGAACATTATCTCTCATTCAGGGTGCATGACACAGTTGTTTTTCTTTTGTTTCTTTGTTGTCTCTGAGTCCTTCATTCTGTCAGCCATGGCATATGACCGTTATGTTGCTATCTGTAACCCTCTGATGTACACAGTCACCATGTCTCCCCAGGTATATTTACTCCTTCTACTGGGAGTCTATGTGATGGGTTTCTCTGGTGCCATAGCCCATACAGGGAACCTAATGAATCTGATCTTCTGTGCTGACAACCTTGTCAATCACTTCATGTGTGACATCCTTCCCCTTCTTGAGCTCTCCTGCAACGGCACCTTCATAAATGAACTGGTAATCTTTATTGTGGTGGCCTTTGATATTGGCATGCCCATTGTCTCAATTTTTATTTCTTATGCCCTCATCCTCTCAAGCATCCTTCGAATGCACTCCACAGAGGGCAGGTCCAAGGCCTTCAGTACCTGCAGCTCCCACTTGATTGTGGTTTGTCTTTTCTTTGGTTCTGGGGCTTTCATGTACCTCAAGCCACCTTCCACTTTGCCCCTTGACCAAGGAAAAGTTTCTTCCTTGTTCTATATGATTGTGGTGCCCATGTTGAACCCTCTCATTTATAGCTTGAGAAATAAGGATGTCAAAGTTGCTCTGAGGAAAACGTTGGGTAAGAGAATACTTTCTTAACAGAGGAGCAGTATCATGAGCTGCAGTGGTGTGATTGGTCAGTGAGCAGTATTCATATAGAAAGAACTGTGTTTGGATAAGAAGATGCAATGTTGTCATGAGGGGTTCAAGCTCTCATTATTTATTTTTCTTTTCTTGTACAAGAAGAGAAGTTTCTGGCACTATGAAATGAACCTAGGTCTTCAGGGATGTGTGTTGTTGTTCAACCAATAAACCACATGCATTCCAGAAACAGGGTTTTAAATCCTTACATTTGGACAATATTTTAACACAATACTGTTCCTCCTGACACTTGCTCTGCTTAAACTGTTCCAAACGTATTTTTTAAAGTGAAAAATTGTACATATACTGAAAATGTACAAATATATAATTAACAGTCATTTTCTCATTCATAAACTGTTTTTCTGTAACTTACGAATATTGAGCAAAATAGTAGTTTCCTATAGTGTTGCCACAGTTAGGTTCACAGCCTGTGTCTCAAGAAGCCACGTTCTGCCATCCATCCTAGTTTCAGTCTCATGCACATTTTTAATAGTCACAGATGATTTATTCTTGAATGGGCCTTATAAATTATTTAATGTAATCTTATTTCATACATATTGGAGACTCAGAAATATGTTGTTGTTCAAGGATAACAAACTATTGTCAAAAATAAACTATTTAGAATGTTGAATTCATGCCTATTTTTTTGGTTTGTCTTCATGCTGTGTTTTCTTGTCATAGCACCCTTCCTTTAGGATTTCTTTTTGTTAATGATGTTTTAAATTATTTTGTTTATTAAATTAAAATATAATTACATATTTTGTTTCTTCTGTTTTTTTCTCTATTACCTCCCGTGCACTACTTTTTCTTTCTAGTTCATGACCAATTTTTCTTTAACTGTTATGTAGTCCTAAGTGTACAAATGCAACTTGAATAGTCTGTATAATGTGATCTTTAGATATATGGTGTCAGGGCCAAACACTTGGTAGAGTTTCCTTTTTGACATTACAATACATCAAAATCTTATTCTGCTTACACTAATGTAATGTAAATTCTCAGAAAGAAAATTTGGAGGTAGTGGTAGGATTATTCAGTGGTTAAGAGTGCTTGTTGCTCTTTCAGAGGACCTGCACATAGCTGTTAGCATCCAGGTTGAGTGGCCTCCCAACTGTGTGTAGCTGTATATCTACAAGATCCAATGCTTTCCTCTGTCTTACTAGTACACCTACACACATGTGGTACACACACACACACACACACACACACACACGCACACACACGCACAAATTAAGAAATCTTTAAAAATCAAGAAAATTATTATTATTAAGTTTTAGATAGGAGAAGAAATTTTTTCTTGTTTTTGGCCAAGTGGCAGAGTAATATGACTGTATTATGTGTTTGCCGTTGACTTAAGAGTGAGGTTATGTGTGAACACAGCAACTTTAGCCTCCTGCATTAAGATTCCTAAGGTCTTAATTATTATAAAG
Source organism: Arvicanthis niloticus (assembly GCF_011762505.2). Taxonomy (NCBI): domain Eukaryota; kingdom Metazoa; phylum Chordata; class Mammalia; order Rodentia; family Muridae; genus Arvicanthis; species Arvicanthis niloticus. The sequence continues at coordinate 6,624,985 of NC_133434.1, forward strand.
ATGCTGAATGTAACATCATGTAGGTTTAAAGATAGATGAACAGAATTTAGAGCTTTTTTTGGATATGAGCTTGAGCATTTGGGCCTTGATGGAGAAATCTGTGACTCAGGATAACCAAGTAGGAATTGGACATTTTAAAGAAACAATGAATAAATTGGAGGGATGAAGTTATTTATTAAGATAACATAAAGATATCAGTGTTTATTAGAAATATATGTTAGATTCTTTTTTCTTTTTTTACTTATTCATTTTGTGTCTGCTCCCCTCCTTGTCATTCCCTCCCACAATCTGTCCCCATTCCCTCTCCCCTATCCCTTTGTGTGGGTAGGGGTCCCTCTGGGTATCTGCCCACCCTGGTACATCAAGTCTCTGGGAAGCTAAGCAAGTCCTCTCCCCTTGAGGCTGAAGAAGGCAGCCCAGAGAGAAGAACATATTCCACCTACAGGCAACAACTTTTAGGGTAGCCCTGTTCCAGTTGTTCGGGACTCACATGAAGACCAAGCTGCACATCTGCTACATATGTGAGGGGAGTCCTAAAAGCAGCCTGTGTGTGTTCTTTGGTTAGTGGTTCAATCTCTGAGAGCCCCAAAGGTCCAGGTTAGTTGATGCTGTTGGTCTTCCAGTGGAGTTCCTAGCCCCTTCAGGGCCACAATCCTTCCTCCTATTCTTCCATAAGAGTCCCCAAGCTCCATCCACTATTTGGCTGTGGGTGTCTGTATCTGTCTGAGTCAGCTGCTGGGTGGAGCTTCTCAGAGAACAGCCATACTAGACTCCTGTCTGCAAGCATAATAAAGTATCATTAGTAGTGTCAGGGACCGGTGCTTGCCCATGAGATGGGTCTCAAGTTGGACCAGTTACTGCTTGGCCATTCCCTCAATATCTGTTCCATTTCCCAGGCCTACATTTCTTGTAGACAGGATAAGTTTTTAGTTGAAAGTTTTGTGGGTAAGTTGGTATCTCTATCACTCCACTGGAGTTCCTGACTGACTATAGGAGGTGGCTTCTTCAAGTTGAATATCCCCAAAGCTGTGAGTCACAGCTAATGTCATCCCCATTGATTCTTGGGCCTATACCCTATCCCAGGTTTTTTGTCTTTTCCTGCAGATGCCCCCACCTCCCCACCCCTGTTATATTTTCATTCATTCTCATGGCCATCTGGCGATCTTTCCTGTCTCTCCCCACACCTGTTCCTGAATCCCCCATTCCCCTCCCTATCCTGTCTCCCACCCAGTTCCTTCCCTCCATCTCCCTCTTATGACTATTTTATTCTCCCTTTTAAATGAGATTCAAGCATCCTTGCTCTTGCCTTCCTTCTTGTTTAGCTTCTTTGGGTCTGTGGAACGTAACATGGGTATCCTGTATATTATGGCTAATATCGATTTATAAGTAAATATGTACCATGCATCACATTTTGGGACTGGGTTACTCACTTAGGATGATATTCTCAAGTTCTATCCATTTGCCTGCAAAATTCATGATATTTTTGTTTTTATTGCTGAATAGCATTCCATTGTGTAGATGTACCACATTTTCTTTTTCTATTCTTCAGTTGAGAGACATCTAGGTTTCCAGTTTCTGAATATTATAAAAAAGCTGCTATTAACATAGTTGAGCAAGTGTCTTAGTACATCTTTTGGGTATGTGCCGAGAGTGGTATAGTTGGGTCATGGGGTAGAACTATTCTCAGTTTTCTGAAAAAACAGCAAAATTGATTTCCAAAGTAGTTGTACAAGTTTTCACTCTCACCAGCAATGAAGAAGTGTTTCCCTTTCTCCACAACCTTGCCAGCATGTATTATCTCTTGAGTTTTTGATCTTAGCCATTCTGATGGGTTTAAGATGAAATCTCACAGTTGTTTTGATTTGCATTTCCCTGATGACTAATGTTAGTATTCTGTCTAAGCATCATCTGACAGTTACCTGACAGTAGCCAAGTATGTCTGACTCACTATAAAATGGGCTCTTTGCCCCATCCTCCCTCTCATTCTCACTCTTGCCTCCCCCCTTTCCATTCCCTTTGTTCTCTCCATGTTCTCATGGCTAGCCTCTACTTCTCTACTTCAGTCTCTCTCTCTCTCTCTCTCTCTCTCTCTCTCTCTCTCTCTCTCTCTCTCCCTTACTCTACCTCTACTACCCTCTTAACTCCCCTCCTTATGCCCTGAATAAACTCTATTCTATACTATCCTATCATGTGGCTTCTCCCTCAGGAGGAAGGGATGCCTCAGCATGGGCTTGTGGAGGTATCCCCTTCCCCGTACCTGATTACACCTTATAAATGTTTTATAAATATGTTATAAAACATATTTCTTCTCTTTTTATCGTTTTATAAATACATCATATAGTGCCACGACTCGAATCTAGAAACTCCAGGAACCCTCACCTGGCCAGTGGCACAGGTTCCTTTCTGCCCCTGTGCCCTGAGCAGACCTTGGGTGCTGACTCCGCACCCAGTCCCACAACACTCATAGGAAGTTTGCCTCTCAGGTTCTCTAACATGCCCAGGATCACAGGAGAGGCCACAACATCTGCCCCAACACCCAGAGTAACTGGGTTCCCCAGGATCCAGGGACATAGCAACCTCACCCAGTCAGTGGTATGGGTTCCTTCTGGTCTGAATCTGCACCTGGAGCAGACCTGGGGTGCTGGCTCTGCACCCACTCTTAAAACACCCAGAGGTAATCTGACTCCCAGATGCTCTGAAACGCCTAAGATCACAGGATCACAGGACCACAGGAACACAGAGGAAGCTCGACTCCCAGGAGATTGGACAAACTCAGGAGCACTGGAGCTCTGATATACTCAAGATCAAAGCTGAGGCCACAACATATTTCCCAACACTCAGCATAGCTGGAACCTCCACAGGAACCAGGGAAACACAACCACTCCCCCCCTCCCCGTCCAGCAAGAGGCACGGGGTTCCTTCCAGTTTGTATCTGTGCCCTGAGCAAATCCAGGGCTGTGGCTCCCCACCTACCTCTGCAACACTTGTCTCCCAGGAGCTCTGACACAATAGGATCTCAGGAGCTTGGTCACACCAGGATTTCAGGATCCCAGAGGCAGCTTGACTCCCAGGAGCTCTGACACATCCAGGATCTCAGGATCACAGGATCCCAGAATCACAAAATTATAGAGACAGCTGGACTCTGAAAAGTTCTGACACAACCAGGATCATAGGAGGGACAGGCTCCAGTCAGAGAGAGAAAGGGCAGGTAGCACCAGAGATAACCAGATGGCAAAAGGCAAATGCAGGAACAACAAGGCTACTTAGCATCATCAGAGTCTACTTCTCCCACCACAGCAAGTCCTGGATACTCCATCAAACAAGAAAAGCAAGATTTGGATTTAAAAATCACATCTCATGGTAATGATAGAGGACTTTAAAAAGAACATAAATAACACACTTAAAAAAAAATACAGGAGAACATGATGAACAGGTAGAAGCTCTTAAAGTGGAAACACAAAAATCCCTTAAAGACTTACAGGAAAATGCAACCAAACAGTTGAAGGAATTGAACAAAACTATCCAGGATCTAAAAATGGAAATAGAAACAATAAAGAAATCATAGAGGGAGGTAACCCTAAAGATAGAAAACCTAGGAAAAAGATCAGGAGTCAGACACAAGCATCATGAGCAGATTACAAGAAATAGAAAAGAGAATCTCAGGTACAGAAGATACCATAGAAAACACTGACACAATAGTCAAAGAAAATGCAAAATGCAAAAAGCTCCTAACCCAAAACATCCAGGAAATCCAGAACACAATGAGAAGACCAAACTGAAGGATAATAGGTATAGAAGAGAGTGAACATTCCCAACATAAAGGGCCAGTAAATATTTTCAACAAAATTATAGAAGAAAACTTCCCTAACCTAAAGAAAGAGATGCCCATGAACATACAAGAAGCCTACAGAACTACAAATAGACTGGACCAGAAAAGAAATTTCTCCAGTCACAAAATAATCAAAACACCAAATGCACAAAACAAAGAAAGAATATTAAAAGCAGTAAGGGATTAAAAGGTCAAGTAACATATAAAGGCAGACCTATCAGAATTTTACCAGACTTCTCACCAGAGCCTCAAAAAATCAGAATATTCTAGGCAGAGGTCATACAGACCCTAAGAGAATACAAATGCCAGCCCAGACTACTATACCCAGCAAAAACTATCAATTACCATAGATGGAGAAACCAAGATATTCCATGACAAAACCAAATTTACATAATATCTTTCCACTCATTCAGCCCTATAAAGGATAATAGAGGGAAATCGCCAACACAAGGAGGAAAACTACACTCTAGAAAAATCAAGAAAGTAATCATTTTTCAACAAACACAAAAGAAGATAGCCACACAAACAATGCCACCTCTAACAACAAAAATAACAGGAAGCAAGAATCACTTTTCCTTAATATCTTTTAACATCAATGTACTTGATTCCCCAATAAAAAGACATAGACTAACAGACTGGACACATAAACAAGACCCAGCATTTTTCTGCATACAAGAAACACACCTCAGTGAAAAAGACAGACACTACATCAGAGTTAAAGGCTGGAAAACAATCATCCAAGCAAATGGTACCAAGAAACAAACTGGAGTAGCAATTCTAATATTGAATAAAATCGACTTTCAACCAAAAGTTATCAAAAAAGTTACAGAAGACACTTCATACTCGTCAAAGGAAAAATCTACCAAGATGAACTCTTAATTCTGAACATTAGTGCTCCAAATGCAAGGGCACTCATATTTATAAAAGGAACTTTACTAAAGCTCAAAGCACACATTGCACCTCACACAATAATAGTAGAAAACTTCAACACCCCACTTTCATCACTGGACAGATCATGGAAACACAAACCAAGCAGAGACACAGTGAACCTAACAGAAGTTACGAATCAAATGGATTTAATAGGACATTTTATTCTAAAACAAAAGAATATACCTTTTTCTCAGCATTTTATGGTACCTTCTCCAAAACTGACCATATATTTGGTCACAAAAGAGGCCTCAACAGATACAAAAAGATTGAAATAATCCCATGCATCCTATCAGATCACCGCAGACTAAGGCTGGTCTTCAATAACAACAAAAACAACAGAAAGCCCACATACACATGGAAGATGAACAAAGCCCTACTCGATGATAACTTGGTCAAGGAAGAAATATAGAAAGAAATTAAAGACTTTTTAGAATTTAATGAAAATGAAGGCACAAGAAACCTAAACTTATGGGACATAATGAAAGCAGTGCTAAGAGGAAAACTCATAGCTCTGAGTGCCTCCAAAAAGAAATTGAAGAGAGCATACACTACCAACTTAATAGCACACCTGAAAGCTCTAAAACAAAAAGAAGCAAATACATCTAAGAGGAGTAGAAGGCAGGAAATAATCAAACTCAAGGCTAAAATCAACCACGTAGAAACAAAAAGAACTACACAAAGAATCAACAAAACCAGGTGCTGGTTTTTTGATAAAATCAACTTAGCTAGCCTAACAAGAGGGTATAGGGACAGTATCCAAACTAACAAAATCAGAAATGAAAAGGGAGATATAACAACAGAAGCCAAGGAAATTAAAAAAAAAATTATCAGATCCTACTACAAAAGCCTATATTCAACAAAACTGGAAAATCTGGATGAAATGGCAATTTTCTAGACAGATACAAAATACCATAGTTAAATCAGGACCAGATAAGCCATCTAAATAGTCCCATAACCCCTAAAGAAATTGAAGAAATCATTAAAAGTTTCACAACCAAAAACAGCCCAGGACCAGATGGGTTTATCAGACCTTCAAAGAAGACTTAATACCAATATTCTTCCAACTATTCCACAAAATAGAAACAGAAGGAACACTACATAGTTCATTCTATGAAGCCACAATTACGCTGATATGAAAACCACTCAAAGACCCAACAAAAAAAGAGAACTTCAGAACAAATTTCCCTTATGAATATTGATGCAAAATTACTCAGTAAAATTCTCACAAACAGAATCTAAGAACACATCAAAACAATCATCCATCATGATCAAGTAGGCTTCATTCCATGAATGCAGGGATGATTCAGTATACAAAATCCATCAATGTAATCCACTATATAAACAAAGTCAAAGAAAAAAAACCCATATGATCATCTCATTACATGCTGAGAAAACATATGACAAAATTCAACACCCCTTTATGATAAAAGTCTTGGAAAGATCAGGAATTCAAGGCCCATATCTAAACATAGTAAAACAATATACAGCAAGCCAGTAGCCAACATCAAACTAAATGGAGACAAATTTGAAATAATCCTACTAAAATCAGGGACTTGACAAGGCTGCCCAATGTCTCCCTACCTTTTCACTATAGTACTCGAAGTCCTGCCAATTAGACAACAAAAGGAGGTCAAATGGATACAAATTGAAAAGGAAGATGTCAAAATATCACTATTTGCCCATGATAAGATAGTATAGTTAAGTGAGCCCAAAAATTCCACCAGAGTACTCGTAAACCTGGTAAACAACTTCAGCAAAGTGGCTGGATATAAAATTAACTCAAACAAATAAGTAACCTTCCTCTACTCAAAGTTTAAACAGGCTGAGAAAGAAATTACAGAATGACACCCTTTACAATAGTCACAAATAATATGAAATACCTTGGTGTGACTCTAACCAAGCAAGTGAAAGATTTGCATGACAATAACTTCAAGTTCTGAAGAAAGAAATCAGAGATCTCAGAAGATGGAAAGATCTCCCATGCTCATGGATTGGCAGCGTTAATATAGTGAAAATGACCATCTTGCCAAAAACAATCTATAGATTCAATGCAATCCCCATCAAAATTCCAAATCAATTCTTCATAGAGTTATAAAGGGCAATCTGCAAATTCATTGGAATAGCCAAAAACCCAGGATAGCGAAAACTATCCTCAACAATAAAAGAACTTCTGGGGGAATCACCATGCCTGACTTCAAGCTATATATTACAGAGTAATAATGATTAAAAACTGTATGGTATTGGTACAGAGAAAGGCCGATAGATCAATAGAATAAAATTGAAAGCCCAGAAATGAACCCACACACCTATGTTCACTTGATCTTTGACAAAGGTACTAAAAACCATTCAGTGGAAAAAAGACAACATTTTCAACAAATGGTGCTGGGTTCAACTTGTCAGCATGTAGAAGAATGCAAATCGATCCATTCTTAACTTCTTGTACAAAGCTCAAGCCCAAGTTGATCGAGGACCTCCATATAAAACCAGATATACTGAAAGTAATAGAAGAGAAAGTGGGGAAGAGCCTCGAACACATGAGCATAGGGGAAAATTTTCTGAACAGAACACCAATGACTTATGCTCTAAGATCAACGATCAACAAATGGGACCTCATAAAACTGCAAACCTTCTGTAAGGCAAAGGACACTGTCATTAGGACAAAACATCAACCAACAGATTGGGAAAATATCTTTACCAATCCTACATCCAATAGAGGGCTAATATCCAATATATACAAAGAAGTCTAAAAGTTAGTCTCTGGTAGTTAGTCTTCAGAAAATCAAAAACCCTATTGAAAATGGGGTATTTGGCTTCCACATTGCACCATCAAAAGTTCAGAGCCTGTACATTTGGGGGCTCCCATGCCCTCACCATGATCTCAAGCCACTGCTGCCAGCTCTCATATTTTGGTCCACACCAACTCTAAGCCAAGTGTTTCTCTAGTAATCTAAAGTCAAAAGTCTCTCTGCTGATGCAAAATATGTCTTTCTCAACTTACATAAGCTGTCGAAGTTACTTAAGATTTTCATTCCTATCCTGTCTTGACAAATGATATTTGCTTCTGCCATTAAATTACAGTGTGCCTTATTCAGATATGACCAGTCATTATAGCTCTCAGTCATGTCAAAATGTCTGCTAATATTAATCCAAGCTTATGACAGACAGAATCTTCCAAAGCCTCAGTTTATCCCACAAGGTCTCAGAAGATGTGGACACAGCTACAAGAGACTGCCTGAATTGTGGTATGAAAACCACTGAAAAGCACCGCTGTGTCCCTGCCAGGGCTTGGTCAATACTGTAGACAGACAGAGAGTCAAATGCTTCAAACTGTCTGAGTCAAGGTGAGACATTTCTCATTTTACATGTTATCTGATTCACAGAGACAAAAGGAGCTCTTAGAAAAAGGCCCTCTGTCTTCTGGGCTTGAAAGTCAGGGTGGTAGAACACCCTCATAGAAGGGTAGTGGGGATGGGATAGGGAATTTCCAGGGGGGGGACTGGGAAAGGGAATAATATTTGAAATGTAAATAAAGAAAATATCCAATAAAAAAATCAGAAACAACATAAAGAAAAAAAAAAGTCAAACTCACTCTGTTCAAGTTGCCATGGAGACTATAGAGACCACAGTAAACTATAGATGAATTTTGTTATTTTTAATTGATATATGACTGCTAGATTATAGTATATTCTTCCCCACATCTCTGACTACATTGACAGCTAAGGTAACTATAGCTTGACAGTGAGAAAACAGACCTCTAAACTCAGTTTCTTCCAACTCAGTCAGATGTAAGCTTTCGCAGATGTAATCTGTTATTTCCTAACCTAAACTTGGTTTCCATTGATTAAATGCTTCCTATTTCCTCTTCTTGCTGTGTCACTGTCCTAACATTGAGTTCTTATAAATTTGCCTAACTCTAATAAAAACATTCCACTATACGATCCAACTATAAAACCACAAATTCTTGCTCCTTCTGCTCCACAAAAGGCTCATCTGAAAGACTGTTCATGTTGTTAACTCTTTTGTAAACTTATAAACTACAGGAAACTCACTGGAGTCTACCTTTCATGGATCAAATAGACCCCATTGAGAGAAGTAGATCTGTGAATCAATAATCCAAAGTTCTCACTTACTACCTATTCCAGAGGGTGGGATTCGTCTGAGTTTCAAATGTACATCTAAGAAATTTTTTTTCTCCCAAATGTACTTAATCTTATTCTCTACCTATAATAACTATATGTATGTGTGTTTCAGCATCGTGTCAAGTCCAGGCACTTACTACATCCAGGAAAGCTCCAGAGAAGCGACCTCATGACGTTCCGATTTCCTCTCAGAAAAGCAGACTTGTTCTTTCTGATCCAGCCACAGACGGTTCCATAGATCCTGAATGACAAGGGAACAGCCAACTTCCTAAGACTGGACCAACATCTCCATACCCAGGTTTCTAGGTTCCCTAGAGACATGTCACCCCAAAGTCAGCAGGAAGTAAAGATCACGAAGACCCTATTCCTGCTCCACCATTGCCTCTTTCTAATTTTTTTCTTTTTTAATTAAACCAAAACGGGGGATATTAGCATTTTGTCTAAGCTCCACCCAAAAGTTACCTAGCAACAGCCAGGTATGCCTGACTCACTACAAAAGGGGCTGCTTGCCCTCTCCTCTCTCTCTTGCTCTTACCCCCCCCCTCTTCATTCCCTTCCTTCTCTCCATGTGCTCATGCCTCTACTCTTCTCTCTCTCTCCCTCCTTCTCTCTCTCTTCCTTCCTCTCTCCCTCCATCCCACTATCCCTCCTCCCTTTCTTTGCCTCTTCTACCCTCTCCACTCCCCTCCCCATGCCCTGAATAAACTCTATTCTATACTACACCATCCTGTGGCTGGTCCCTCAGGGGGAAGGGATGCCTTAGTATGGGCCTTTGGAGGCAACCCCTTACCCCATACCAGACTACACATCCACCAAACATATCCCTCCTCTCTTTATCTTTTTATAGGCACATCAACTAAGGACCTTGACATTATTTTAAGTGCTTATTGGCCATTTGAGATGCCTCTATTGAAAAGTCTCTGTTTAGCTCTGTGCCTCACTTTTAAATTGGGTTATTTGAATTGTTGGCATCTAACTTCTTGAGTTTTTTAAAATAAATTTTGGATATTATCCCGCTGTCGGATGTAGGTTTCATGAAGATCCTTTCCCAATCTGTAGGCTGCCATTTTGTCCTGTTGATACTGTCCTTTGCTTTACAGAAGTTTTACAGTTTCATGAGGTTGCATTTTTCAAATGTTGATTGTAGAGCCTGAGCCATTAGTGTTCTGATCAAGATGTTGTCTCCTGTACCAATGTGTTCAAGGCTATTTTCTACTTTCTCTTCTATGAGACTTAGTGTATCTCATTTTATGTTGAGATTCTTGATCCACTTGGACTTGAGTTTTGTGCATGGTGACAAATATGGATCTGTTTTCGTTCTTCTACATGAAGATATCCAGTTGGCACAGCACCATTTGTTGAAGATGCTTTCTCTTTTCCAATGTATCATTTTGGCTTCTTTATTAAAAAAAAATCAAGTGTTCATAGGTATGTGGGTTATTTCTGTGTCTTTGATTTAATACTATTGATCAACATGTCTGTTGTTGTATCAACAGCATATGTTTTTTAATCACTAGGGCTCTGTGGTACAGCTTGAGGTCAGGGATGATGATTCATCCCAAAGTTATTGTTCAAGAGTGTTTTGACCGAACAGGGATTTTTGTTTTTCCATATGAAGTTGATAATTTTTGTGTAGTTGTAGGTGATTAATCTGCTCTAATCTCCCCAGCAGCACCAGTGTGTGTTCCTTGCTATTTGTCTCAATATTCTGGATTCTCAAATGAAAGACACAGATGCACACGTGCATGCTTGCGCTCACAGCCTTATATTTAATATGCCTTAATAAGCTCAGTGTCTGGGCCACTCCTAAATTTTCATGTTGTTAATGCCTCCCCTCGATACTCCTGAATTATTACTTACTAAAATCTATATTCTGTCTTTACTACCCTAGACCCAGTAGATCATTGAGAGTTGTTCAATTTCCATTTGTATGTAGGCTTTCTGGTGCTTGTGTTGTTGAAGTCTAGCTTTTATCTATAGTGATCTGATAAGATACAAGGCATTATTTCAATTTTCTCGTATTTGTTGAGGGTTGCTTTGTGACAGACCATATGGTCAATTTTGAGAAAGATCCTTTAGGTTATGAGAATATGGTATATTCTTTTTTGTTTGGGTGAAATATTCCATAGATGTGTGTTAGGTCCATTTGATTCATAATGTCTGTTTGTTTCATTCTCTGTTTAATTTTTGTCTGGATGACCTGTTAATTGGTAGGGTGTTGAAGCCTCCCACTATTAATGTCTGTGGTTTGATGTGTGATTTAACCTTATTAAGGCTTCTTTTATGAATGTGGGTGCCCTTGTGTTTGAGGCATAGATGTTCAGAACTGAGATATCATGTCGGTAGATTTTTTTTTTTTTGATGAATATGATGTGTCCTTCCCTGTCTCTTTTGGTTTATTTTGGTTATTTGGTTGAAAGTCTGTTTTGTTAGATATTAGAATGGCGACTCCAGCTTGTTTCTTGGGTCCATTTGCTTGGAAAACTTTTTCCTGCCCTTTACTCTGAAGTAACATCTATCTTCATTGCTGAGGTGTGTTTTTTGTATACAGCAGAATGATTTTTTCCAGTTTTGTGGAGTACAGGCTTTTAAAGTAAGACTTCATGATTCTTTGAGTTTCCTCATTGTCTGTTGTTATGTCTTTTTATTTATAATTACCATCTCTCTGTCTTGTGGTTAGTTCAGCTAAGGAATCCTGTTTTCTTATCCATTCTGTTAGCCTGTGTCTTTTTATTGAGGAATTGAGTCCATTGCTGTTGAAAGATATTAATGACCAGTGATTATTATTTTCTGTTATTTTGATGTTGCTGTTGTTGATGGTGTGTATGTGTTCTTTGTTTTTGTATGGAATTATTTATATCCTGTGTTTTCTTGGATGCAGTTATTCCCCTTGGGTTGGAATTTTCCTTCTGCTATTTTCTCTAGAGGTGGGTTTATGGAAATATAGTGTTTGAATTTGCCTTTGAATGTCTTGTTTTCTCCATCTATGATGATTGAGAGTTTTGCTGGGTATAGTAACCTAGGTTGACATGTGTTGATTTTTAGAGGTTGTAAGATATCTGTCCAGGCTCTTCTAGCTTTTACAGTCTCTTTTGAGAAGTCAGATATAATTCTGATAGGTTTGCCTTTTTATGTTACCTGGACTTTCCCCCTTGCTGCCTTTAATAGTCTTTCTTTGTTCTGTAGATTTTGTGTTTTGTTTATTATGTGCCAGAAGGAGTTTCTTTTCTGGTCCAGTCTAATTGGTGTTCTATAAGCTTCTTGTATGTTTATAGGTATCTCTTTCTTTAGGCATGAAAAGTTTTCTTCTATGATTTTGTTTAAAATATTTTTGGATCTTGGAACTAGGATTCTTCACCTTCTTCTATTCCTACTATTATGATACCTAAGACTTAACCTAAGAAGGTTAGGTCTTTTCCTGTTATCCCAGATTTTCTGGACATTTTGTATCAGGAATTTTTAGATTTAACATTTTTTTTGACTGATGCAACAATTTCTTCTACTGTATCTTCTATGCCTGAGATTCTCTCTTCCATATCCTATATTCTATAGATATTTGTTGTTCCTGTTCTCTTCCCTAGGTTTCCCATCTTCAGGATTCTCTCAATTTGTGTGTGTGGTTTTTTTTTTTTTTGTTTTTTTTTTTTTTTTTTTTTTTTTTTTTTTTTTTTTTTTTTTTTTTTTTTTTTTTTGCTTCTATTTCAACTTTCAGGTCTTGCACTTTTTTTTTTTTTTTGATATTTATTTGTTTCCTTTTTAAGGATGGTGCCTGCTTGATTGTATTTTCTTATATTTCTTTAAGGGATGTATTTATTTTGTCTTTAAAAGCCTCTATTATCTTTATAAGCTTGGATTTAAGGCCTTTGTGTGTGTGTGTGTGTGTGTGTGTGTGTGTGTGTTTCAGTTGTGTTAGGCTATCTAGGGCTTCCAGTAGTAGGGTAGCTATGCTCTGAAGATGCCATATTGCTCTGGTTTTTTAAAATTGTGTTGTTATGAGAGCCTATAACCATCTGAATGACTTTGGTCCTTGAATATTCCTGTTTTAGTAGGTTTTTGGAAGGGGAGTTAGTCTTGATGGTCCAAGTGTGGCAGGCTTCTGTTGGGTATCCTTGGGCTGTATGATTTCAGATCTACAGGTCTATATGGTTGAGGAGTTGCAGGTCTGATGAAGGTGGGCAGAGAGGTCATGGGAGAATTGAGGTCCACTTAGACTATCAGGCTGCTCAGAGCAGCTTGGCAGATGAAGATGGGAAGAGAGGTGGGGGGCAGAGAATGAGAGTCTGTAGGGGATAGCAGGCTGCTTAGGGAAGCTTGGAGTGACCCAGAGGACTCAGGAAGCAGGGTAGATGGGTAGGGGAAGGGAAAGTAACCGGTATGATTTAGGTTGTAAATGTCTGATGAAGATGGGCAGAGAAGTTGGGGGTGAGGGGAGGGGAGAATGGAGGTCCAGAGGGGATAGCAGGCTGTTTAGTGCTTAGCTTGCCCCTGAGGACTCAGGGAGCAGGGAAGATGGGTGGGGGAAGAGAAGCCTTGTGTTGGTTTTTTAAGGACATGCTAATCCAAATAGTGTCTCAGCACTTTATTTCAGCCTTTTATTCAACGTTTTCATTTTTTGAAGCAGTAAAAAGCTTGTTATATATATTTTGAAATTATACCAGTTTATCTACAGAACTTGTTCCTAAATAAAATGAAAGTATTGTTTTTAAAGCCATTCATAATGCTAGCGTCCTAAGTGTTAGCATTCTGTCAAAGTTCCACCCCACAGTTACCTGGCAACAGCCAGATATGCTCCACTCCAGTTACCTAGCAACAGCCAGGTATGCCTGACACTATAAAAGGGGCTGCTTGCCCCCTCCTTGCTCTCTTGTTCACTTGCTTAATCTTGTTCTTCCTTTCCCTTCACTCCTCTCTCCCCATTCCCTTCCCCTCTCTCTTTATATGCTCAAGGTCGGCCTCAACTTCTCTTCTCTTCTCTTCTCTTCTCTTCTCTTCTCTTCTCTTCTCTTCTCTTCTCTTCTCTTCTCTTCTCTTCTCTTCTCTCTCTCTCTCTCTCTCTCTCTCTCTCTCTCTCTCTCTCTCTCTCTCTCTCTCTGCCTCTATTACCCTCTTGACTCCCCTCCCCATGCCCTGAATAAACCCTATTCTATACTATACCATCATGTGGCTGGGCCCTCAGGGGGAAAGGATGCGTCAGCATGGGCCCGATGAGGGATCCCCTTCCCCCAAACCTCATCACACCTCCATAGAACATATCCCCCCTCTCTTTATCTTTTAGAAACACATCACTAAGTATGCATTTTGTTTGCCTGTGGTATTAACTTTACCCAACCATGACCCAAATTGCAAAATCTCCATAACAACAAAAGCCACATTTGGAACAACTTGTTGGTGGCACTGGACAAGGTAGTTTGATTCTCTGCTGATCAAAATAAATTCATCAGGCAAGAATTCCTGGTCCAATACCAAGAACACCAGCAACAACTTAAAACAGTAAAGCAAAACTGACATTTTTAGGAGACATTTAAGAAAAAAAAAATCCCTCTTAACCACCTTAGTTTTTCTAATTCAAAAGAAGTTTAAAATTCTCAGGAAGTTTAGAATAAAAACCACGGATCACGATGTGAATTGAGCTTCTGGGTAGGTAAGGGAGGTGTGAAGCGTCTGAGAGGAGTAGTGGGAGGAGATAGGGTATGATCAAAGTATATCAGATGAAAAGTATTTAATAAAAATAACTACAGAAAGTTAGACTCTGTTTCTTCATTTGTACTGTTATACAAGAAACAATAAATCCACTGACTTCAAGAACATACAAGTGACACGAGACATACGCAGACTCTGTTTAGAAAACACAACATCTAATAAGCAATGAGGCAGCAAGTAAGAAGGTGTGTGAATGGCCTCTAGGAGTATGAAAACAATATTGCTTCTATTAACGGTAAGAGAAATGTAGATAGAATCACCATACCATCATGTACCATACAGAACTGGATAAATCAAAGGCACTGATAACACAGGTAATGAGGAGTGGGCCCTAATTTTTTTTTTTTTTTTTTTTTTTTTTTTTACTGATGGAGGTGTCAAATGCCATGGAAGACTTTTGTTCAGTTAAATTTAGGCACTCTGTGTTGAATAAAAAATTGCTTAAGTATTTATCAGTACACTATGTAAATAATATTTACAGAGACATCTGTAAGGATGTTTCTAGGAGCTGTGCTTATGATAGTCCTGTTATGTCACAAAGCTGAGCCCTAGCTAGAATGGCTGCCCTAGCTCAGTCAATGTAAATGGCCATAAGGCAACAGAAACCTAACCTTCAGCCTTTCTCAGAGACCCTGTGACTCAGGCACTTAGCTAACTATGGATTCCCCATTCCTTCTGCTGTCCATAAATTGGCCTGATTGTCACAGGCACAGACCTCTGTGCCTTGTCTCCTAATAAATTTTTCTTTCCTTATCTATGGAGTGGTCCTGTTTGGTGAGTTTGCTGTACTCACTTACAAGTTCAAATTAGAAATTGTTAGGTCTCAGAAACCAAGGACAAAAGGTAGTAACATATCAAAGCAGATGCTAGCTAGCTCTCCCATGCACCCATGGCTCCTCCCTACACTTTTCACCTGCCCCTGGGCTTCAGCCTCCCTTCCCCTAGCCTAATCCCTATATGAATCAGCCATTTTCTTGGTCTCTTGGCCTGGGGCTGCCTCTAAATTGTGAATCCTCTCTTACTCCCCTGACCACCTTCCTGCTGACTCCTGTTAGGTTTAGTCAGCTGCCCATGTTCAGCCTAGACTCTTCCCTCTGCTTCCTTTCTCACTTATATGTAGAGTAAAAATCGTCTCTGTATTTTAGAAATAGGCATATCCTCCATTTTTATTTCATTCAGAAACAAGTCATATTTTCTGTGAAATTTTCTTAGTGAATGAGTAACTGATATGTTCATACAATTAAATATTATTTAGCTATTAATAACCTATTAAGTTCATATATATATGTATATATATGTATACACACACACACACACACACACACACACATATATATATGAATTTAAACAGGAATGAATCTTAAAACTTTAAGTGAAAAAACTTCACATGACAGTCGGTAACATTTGAAATACATAAAAATAACATCAGGTTTTAATCAGGTAGTAGTCATGTAGTATGAGGATAACTCATGCTAACAAGAATTTTTATTTTGAAATAAAAATATAACAACTGGATAGTGGTTGTGTGTATATGTAGTTTTCCAATAGTGAATTGTACATATAATTTGGTTTAATTTTTTTGAATTTCACTTAACTTCAATAAGATAGATTTCAGTGTTCATACACAACCATGGACAGTCATGGGCAAAAACAAAAATAAATTCTTGACGTGATGTGAATCTAGGAGTTAATCAGATTTCTTGGTAGGCAGACAGATAGGGAGACAGGGGCATAGTTAGGTAATCAAGGCTGCTAACTTTCAAGATGGTAGACCTCTTCTTCACCCTCCTGATCTGAGGCAAATACCTGGCAGCTTAAAACAAAGGCCTTGTAGGCTTTTGTCTCTCACCAGCAGGCCTCCTTCTGATAGGCTCAACAAGTTCAGGACAGATCAAGATCTGTTACCCAACAGTGACCAGCCATCCTATCTTTCATGAAACTGAACAAACTCAGATTAGGGGAGGAAAACTCTTCAGACACTTTAAATATGTCGGTCCTCTAGAAGGCATTTGATTCTTGGCTTCCTAAGTGTCCCTTCCTCCTGTATCTGCTTCAGCAAGTGTCTTCTCTGTGTGACTGTGCTACATGTGTGTTTGTTTCCTCACCTCAATAAACACCTTCCCTCAACTATCAATTCTGTGTGTGGTGGTCTCTGCTTGCTGCTTGTTATAGTCAAGGTTTTTCCTGCCTTTTGAATCTTTGATTGGTTCAGAAAGTGAACCTGATCAAGTTCTCCGGACTGCATCCCTGATGTAACTCGTGTATTGGTTAAGGTTGATTGCCAGCTTGACAGGATAGGTATTTTTTTTCCCTAGGAGACGAGCTTCATGACAGACTTGTGAGTGATATATCTAGATTAGGTGAGCCTCTGATCACAAGTGTGAGAGATTATAATGGTCAGGTAGATTGTTGTGGGATGCTCCACCCACTGTGGGTAGTTCCATTCCATGTCTGGGATCCTGGACTGAATGAAAGGAAGAGAAATCTGTGCACCAGCAACCATCTATCTCTGCTTTCCAGCTGTGGATGCAATGTGCCCGCTGCCTTAACCTTCTATCTTAAAGGAATTTTTGCATTCTTAAGTGGCTTTGGCTAGGGTGGTTTATCACAGCATCAGGAAAAATAACTAAGACAACTGCATAAATGAAGAACTATAAATTAAAATATCAGGATGGCAATGTTAGCATCCACTTGTCTCAACTTGTAAGGAAATTATTGCAAAATACAGGGAAGAGAATGTGTTTATATTTCTGGCAGGAATGTTACAGAAAAAAAGATTTAATGAGAACAAACTCAGTATTCTTGCCGAGTGCATGATTAGAAACATCGGTGTTAATTGCTAGGAGCTTATCCTTGGAAGATGAATGAAATGCCAGGCACAGAAGAGCAAATACCATGTGACTTCCCTCACATGAACACTGATCATGTTGATCTCACAGAAGGTAACAGTAAAATAATGGCCAATAGTGGTTGAGGAAAATTAAAGTTCCCAAGACCTCCCTGGGAACTGACATCCTACTTGTCAGAAAGAGATTTGTTTGTGGGTAACTGACATCCTGGTTAGCAAGTTAAGACATGAATTTTAGATAAGGTAAGCCACATCCTAGTAGACTAGTTAAGAAATGACTATTAGGCAAGGCAAGTCCCCTACCACAGTTGAATACCTCAACCAATGGGAACAGGATAAATGTACAAGAAAGACATGTTCCTAAGGAAATCTCTTGTCCCTAAATTCTGATTGGTGGAGTAACTTGGCACAGATGTTTGTGGGTTTTAGGCTTAAAAGCCCTGTAGAATCTTAACTCAATGTCACAGTTTAGTTCCTGAATCTGGATTGTGACCCTGATCCATCAGTCCTGAGGCACAGGCTCAATAAACTATCCCTGTCTGACTGACACTGGTATTCATGTGGTTCGTGAGGCAATTCCTGGAGCCCAGCAGAGATACTTGAGCCTTTTGTATTTGTACCCTTTTTGTTTCTTTCTTATCTCATTCTAGCTAAAACCTCTAGAACTATATTGAACAGGACTAGAAAGACTAGACATCTTTGTCTTATTTTTGATCTTACTGGACATGTTTTGAGTTTTTCTCCATTTAGTATAATATTAGTTGTCAAAAAAACCCCACATTTATTATGTCAAGGTAAGACATGGGCCAGCTGTTTCAGGGCTTTCAATAGGGTCCTGATGGGAAAGACTGGAGAGAGAGGGAGAGGGAGAGAGAGGGAGAGAGAGGGAGAGAGAGGGGAAGAGAGGGAGAGGGAGAGAGAGAGAGAGAGAGAGAGAGAGAGAGAGAGAGAGAGAGAGAGAGAATGAAAAGAGTTAAGAGTCAAAATCTGGGATCAGGAGGCTACAAAGGCTGATGACCCATGCCAGAGAGTTTATTAATGGGACAGCTATAATTATATCCCTCACAGAGGGAAGTGGGAAACAAGTTCTCAAATAAAGAACATCAGATAGCAGAATTATATGGAGTTTAGAACATCTCAAGTTCCTCTTTAGCCAATGTATTATGGGATGTAAGACAAAATATTTCACATCTCACAATCTGGAACATTTGGATACAAATATGGGGCAAATGTATTTGGTTTACACTTCTACATTAGAGTCCATCATTGAAGGAAGTCAAGGCCTGAACTCAAACTGGGAAGGAAACGAGGTGGGAGTTGAAGCAGAGGTGATGGAGGAGTGCTGCTTACTGGTTTGCTCCACATAGCTTGTTCAGCCTGCTTTCTTATAGAATCCAGGAATAGCACCACACACAATGTGTTGAGCCCTGCCACATCAATAGCTAATTAAGAAAATGCCTTCCAGGCTTGCCCACAGCCATGTCTTACAGAGGTATTTTCTCAACTGAGGTTTCTTTCTCTTTTATAATTATAGCTTGTGTGAAATTCACATTAAATAGTCATCACAGGTCACATGCATCTGGATGTTAATTCATTTTTTTTTAAAAGTCTTCACTTTTGTGGAATATAGCATTTTATAGCATGTACTCAAGACTTTCTGGATATTATTGGCATTTTAAAAATATTTTTGTCTTCTCTAATTTTATTGGCTTGGGTCTTCTTAGTTTTCCTTTTGTTTAATTTTCTGATCTTGTTTATGTTGTCAAAGAATGAACTCTTCATTCCCTGATTTCTTGAATTTTTTTTTTATGTCTGTTGCATTAATTTTTGCCCTGATTATTATTTCTCTTTATTTAATGCTCAGGGATTTAGTTTGTTCTTGTTTTTTTAAGACCTTAATGTATAGGATTAATCTATTAATTTGGGTTTGCTCTAATTTTCTGATGTAGGCACTTAGGGTTATAAACTTTCCTCTTGGGACTTCCTTTATTGTATCTGTAGGTTTCAGTATGGTGTGTTATCATTTCCTCAATTCTAGGAAAATTTGGTTTCTCTCTTTATTTTTTTCAGTGACTTATTCATTGTTTAACAGTGTGCTGTTTAAGTTCCATGAGTTTGTGTAATTTCTTTTGCTGTTAATGTCTAGTTCTCCACACCCTCATTGTTGTGGTCAGAAAAAACAAATGATATTACTTCAGTTTTCCTGTGTTTACTGAAATTTGTCTTTGTGTTCTATTTTTTGAAAAGTTCTATGTGATAATGAGAAGAATGTATATTCTTTGGTCTTGTGTATTGTCTTGGACTGCTCTACCCTACATTGGGGGCCAAAATGTCTGGGACCACTCTATCATTGTTGGAACCTGAACTGCCAAAAGTCTTGGGGGCTAAATTGTTAGAGCCCACACTGCCTCAAGCTGCTCTGGTCCGCAGGTCGGGGTTCAGCAAGAGAGAGAGTAAGGATGGACTCAAAGAATGGAGACCAGACAGAGTATGATTCAATCCCATTTGTTCTTCAGTCTCTCTTCTCTCCAAGTCCCTAGTTCCCAGTCCCTAGTTCCTAGTCCCTAGTTCCTAGTACCAAGTTGCTAGTCTCCTTCCCAGTCACTAGTCTTTTTCCAAGTGCCAAGTGCCTAATAATTTCTTCTGTCTGCCTCTTGCCTTTTATATGTCTCACTTGTAAGCTACACCTTTAAGTCATGCCTTTAAGTCTGGCTCTAAATCACACCTTTAAGTCTCATACACCTAAGGGGAAAAATTCTGGGTATCTAAAACAAGATGTTATCAGAGTGTGCTCAGATGTTATAGGCTATTGTAAACAAGTCTCTTGTCAGGGTATATGGCTCAAGATGGCTGCAAGGATGATAGCCGCCTTCTGTCAGCTCCCCACAGTGTATTATGTTTATTTGATTTATGGTTTAACTTTAATGTTTCTGTGTTTATTTTCTTGCCTATTGGTAATAGTAGGTTTTTTTTTTTTGTTTTTTGTTTTTTTTTTTTTTTTTTTGAAATCTCCCACTATAAGTGTGGGTTTATTTGTGGCATTACATTTAGTAGAATTTGTTTGATTAAATATAGTACATTTGTGTTTGGTTTATAGGTTAAGAATCATAATATCTTCTTTTTCCTTAGCCTCTTTTTCATCATCCTTGATCAACTCCAACTGGTCGACCTCCTGATCTTCATTATCCTGATCACCCAGTAGGTCACCCTCCTCAGCAGAGTCATCTGCACTGTCTCAGACTCCATCTTCACACTGGTCTTTCTTCACAGATGCTCTGCTCTGCTCTTCTTCAGACTTTTCATTCTTCATTTCTACTGGGGATGAGAAAGACAAGTCTGTTTGTTTGCTTTGTTCTTTTTAAAAAATTTTCAGGCTTTCCAGCAGGGACTACAGTTTTTGGTTTATCTGAGTCAGTTTTTACTTAATGGCCTGAAGGTCATTACCTTTCAACTTTTCAGACTTGGAAGAAGATCCCCAACAGAGACAGCACCAATGGGAAGGATGACTCTTGAGCACATAGTGGAGTTTAGAAATCGTATCATTATTCATTTACCTAAGTGCTTGTGATAGCTCAAAGTAACACCAGATCTTCTCCCCTAGTATCTTCTGCACATTCTCACTGTTCTCCCTCCTTATCTTTTCTGGGTTAATTCATAGTTGCCCTGGGCTTAGTTACATTTTCACTTTCTCTGATGTTCTTTAGTAGTTTCAGTAAGTCTTACTCTGTACGTTTTGCTTTAATTTTGATACCTCTTTGTCTTAACAATAAAAAGATGCATTTAAAAAAAAGAGAATTATAATGTCTAATTTTTGGGTTGTTCCAGGGGTAGGTGAAATATCACTTACCAGGACAATGGAATGCACACTGAATGCCTGTACTAAGTGGGGCTGAAGGTAGGGAAGGCAGGCCAGACCATGGTGATCCCATGGAATGGTTCAGACACCTGGAAATGGAAGCATGCCAGAATGGGCCATAGATACATACCTGCCAGTAAGACCATGTGGGGTAGCTTTAGCAGGTGGAATTGGAAACAACACCATATATATACATATATTAATTATTAGTAATTATTAATATGTAATATATTAATTTTAATATATGTATATTAATATGTACAATATATTGTATAATATATTGTATAATATATATGTATAATAACTAATATGTAATATATTAATTATTAATATGTAATATTGTGTTTGGGATCAAGTTCAGGGACTTGGGGTTGCTAGAGAAATGCTCTACCACTGAGACATGCCTCTCTAAGTAATGAAAGCACTAGACACTTAGATTAAAAAGGTAGCTTAATTACTTGTTCACTAAGGGTTATATTTCTTCAAGTAGAGATTTCTTTCTTCTTTGGCTAAAGGCCTCATAAATATCCCTGAGAAAGTATTTAAAGTGTGGTTGGCTAGATAACAGCTCAATTTGTGCCTTATACACTGGATCTCTGCCTGAAAGCTGATTTGAAAATTAGGGAAACTCAGAGAAACGGATGATATGTTTAGACTAGAGATACATAGACATTCCTACTCTTCACTGTATGACTTCTGATTCTGAAGAAAAGCCAGAAAATTCTTTTGCTGCTGTAACTTGTGAAATCTAAATTTCCCTTCAGTAGAGCTAGTGCTTTTGGTGGAGCTGTTGTCTGAGCCAAGGACAATGGGTACTGTAATAAGTTAAGCAGTGGTCAACCAATGACCCATTAAAATGATGGATACTGACTGAAATAGTGTAACCGTTATTTTTTAAGACCTGACTAACATGATTATCATCTGCTTTATAACACATCTAATCCACATAAAAGTTTTATGATTATCATCTTGTTTAAATATATAATGCAGAATCCCTGCCTTTCTTTCTCTTTCCCCATTCTTACTATTTGCTGTGATATATTACATAACGTGTTTATTATTTGTCTTCTCTTTCTTAGTAATTGTTAGGTACTTTGGTTTTCTTAGTGTTTTCTCTATAACCTCTAGACCAGTGCATGACAGGATTTCTCAACTTGTTGAATGAGTTAGTGAGTATTACTCTCTTTTTCAGAGTCCCAGATCTGCCTTTGTCATTAATGAAGTGCCTTTGAGCTTAGCATTTGAGGTTCTCCTCAGTGATGGATCCCTTAGTTCTCTCTCAGAGATGGATCCCTTGATTTTTTTTTCTGAACTTATTCAGGTTGACACATGTCTTACTTAGGGTTTCTATTGCTGTGAAGAGATACTATAACCACATTGACTCTTCTAAAGGAAAATATTTAGTTGAGACTGGCCTATAGGTTCAGAGGTTTGGTTCATTATCATTATGGCAGGAAGCATGGTAGCATTCAGGTAGACATGGAGCTGGAGAAGCTGATAGTTCTACATCCAGATCCTCAGGCAGAAGAAGGAGTGACATTGGGCCTGGTTTGAACACTGGAAACTTCAAAATGCACCCCCGACATATTTCCTCCAACAATTTACTCTAACAAGGCTAAACCTCCTAATAGTGCCATTCCCTATGAGCCTATGGGGGCCATTTTCATTCATACCAGCACACCACACATTTCAGTAGTCTTTTCTTTTTATTGCTGAGTTGGATTTCATTGTAGTGAAATACCATGGCTCATTAATATCTTCTTCTTTTAATGCTTACTTTGTTTCTAAGTCTCTAGCAAGCAAAGCCTTAGTTTACCGGAACCCCTGAGTGAACCATGTGGAGACGTGAATCGATGCAAAAAGCAAGAGGAATTTTAATGATCCAATGCATTGGGGTCATCCTGCAGCTGAAGGAGAGGCAGCAAACCTAGGCAGTCCATTTGGTCAGTTTTTATACAGTTTAAAGAGTGGACTAGAGAAACAGGGACTATGCACAATATGATAGAACAGTGTGACTTTTAAACTGATTGATCTTTGGGGAATGAGGTGGCAAGGACCTCCCTTGTCTGTAGGTGGCAAGGGTTGGTCATTCCTTCCAGATTGTGTCTACATGCTCTGGGCCTTCTTCACCCGAAGACTGGTTCCCTTTCCTGTGGTCTGAGGAATGTTAATTAGCCTCTCCCATGGAAAGGGGACAAGTGTTCCAAAGTTTCTCTTCATTCCCCCCTTTTTTCTTTGTGCATGCTTCAATCTTGAAACTATTGGATAGTCATGCAGCTTATATCTCTGGCTCTCTGTACCTAGCTCTTGACATCTTTGTCTCAGGTCCATCAACTGTACTGCACCTATGCAATCTTAAAAGCAACTAATCAGATTTAAAATGCAAGGGCCAAAAGTCAGAGGCAGGAACAAAATTATCAGTGGTTCTAACAATGTAGAAATTAAGGTAGTAAACCAAGGGGAGTTAGTTGTTAAATCAAGACTCAAACCATCTTTGGGCTTGCTCCCTCTTTCTCTTGGCTAGTCCCTCCTGTACCTTTGTCATTGAATCCTTAACTGTCTTCCTCCCATCCCCTGAATGGTCTCCAGTATGTGCTTCTCAATTTTCTACACCCTTAGGTAGCACAGAAAAAGTAGCTTCCTCCCACCCCCACACATACACTGATGGGCCTTCTGTAGGTTTCTCTCATTTTGGGTGCACACATATATGGGGGTTTCTCTCAAGACACTTCTAAACTTTGGGTGTACACACCCTAAGCACTACCATTTAAGGTTGCTTCTTGGGGTACGGTTTAGATTCAAAAGTCCCTCATCCCCGACATTTGGGTAATCCCCACCCCTGTGTCTCTAGGGTGGGGATATCCCAGGAGTCAAGGCCTGGTGCTAACTTACAGAGATCAAAGACAAGGTCTGGCCACCAGACACAAGGCAGGTGTTCCATTGTAGTGGACCAAGCCACATCTCCGGTGGCTGAGAGTACTTGCCAAGTCACTTTGGTAGGGTTGTAGGGGGTGCTGAGGGAAAAGGAAGATATACCATAGCCATCTAATGGTTTCTTTGGCCTTGCAGAATGGCAGGTGATCTTGAGCTTCAGGTGTCTGACTGCTCTCCAGTGGGCATCAGGTGTAGGTGCTGGTCTGAGTTATGTGAAGTCAGGCAGTTACTCTATCCACTTCAGTGGAGGTCAGGATGGTCAACAACACCAGGAATGGCCCTTTCCACTTTGCTTACTCGTATGGAACCTCTGGGGTACCTGCATTATACAGGGCACTAAGTGTAGGCCTCAATTCCTGGTGGCTGATCTGGAAAGCTTACAATTGAGCCATAAGATCCTTATCAGCCTGAAAAATCACATGGGGGGGGATCAAGAGCCAGGGGTCAAGGGAGTGGGGGTCCCACACAGGCAGGGTGTTCCAGGCTGAGAACAGGGCCAGGGGAAGGGGCACCATCCAGCCAGTGCCAGTTTCCTAGGGCAATTTCTCTGCCAATCTCTGACTTACCTTAGAAACAAAAGCAAGACTGTTATCTGATTGAGCCATTGCCCTTTCTTCTCTAGGTAATTGTTGGTAGGGTGGCTAACAATCTGAGTCCTTTCTTCTGTGTGTTTTAAGTGAGGCCATCCCTTAATCTAGTCCTATTCCTCAGCAGGTGTCTCTTGCTGGCCCACAACCAGGATAGGCTCCTGCATAGCCACTTCACGAGCCACTTGATCTGCCTGGTTATTGCCTCAGGCCACTGAGTCTCTTCCCTTGTGGTGTCCTGGGCAATGAATAGTACTCATAGTTGCTGCCTTCATCAGGGCATCCAAGAGATCCAAGATTTCCTCTGATGTGAGCAGTCCCCTCTCTTGGTATATAGCCCAGTGGACGGGGGCTGTGGTAAAGGGATACCTGCTATTCGTGTAGAAGTTAATTTTCTTGCTGGCCCCAAGTTCCAAGACAGCTTTCTGCACTTGGGGAGGGAGAAGGGGGTGTAAGAGGTTCAGCCCAGATGACATTTGTGCCGTCCACCAAAGCAGCACCAGCTTATCTCTGATCAGCAGGGAGAAAACTGCTCTTGTCTGTAAAGCTGGTTGCCTCGGCTCCCAGCAGGGGTTGGTAGGAGAAGTCTTTCCTCCACCCATAGGTTCTC
Organism: Arvicanthis niloticus; assembly: GCF_011762505.2. Taxonomy (NCBI): domain Eukaryota; kingdom Metazoa; phylum Chordata; class Mammalia; order Rodentia; family Muridae; genus Arvicanthis; species Arvicanthis niloticus. Next base: position 6,650,418 of record NC_133434.1, read on the forward strand.
CTTTTGGGCCAGTTTTGAGCAATTGTGAGATGCCAAGTCATGCTTGCCTATGTGTAAGGGATGACACATTTCTGCCCAGGAACAGTGCCAGCAGAGCATGGTTCTTTATGAGTGTTGACTATTGCTGTGGTCAAACTGCTTGTTTGTATAACAGTATACATATTTTCTTGTTCTTCCTTCAAGGAATGCCCCCTCTGCCAAGGTTAATTACTCCATGATAATCACAGTATGGAAGGTGAGGGTGTGTGTCTATGTCTCAGCATAATGATAGAACACTGTGACCTTCAGGACAGTCCTTATGGCTGTGGGAGAGAATGCTGAAAACATGAGATTAAAATTATATAATTTCTCAACTTTGCAAGGTATAAGGATGCAATATATGAATTGTATAAGGAGTGTCTTAGATCTAAAGGAACAGAGGCAGCTGCACTACAAGCCAGCTTGTCAGAAAGCTACAAGGAAGGAGAGAAAGAGATTTATGGAGTGGTGAAAGGCAAGATCCCACCCAGGTAAGTTTGTTGTTTGTGCTTACAAAGTCAGGTAGATTCCTGAGTTCAAGGTCAGCCTGGGACAGAGGGAGTTTAGATCCAGGCCTGGAAGTGGTAGGAATGGTAATTTCAGGGCTGGGTCCCATCCAGCTATCTTGTCTATGCTTGTGCTTACTGTCTCTTTCTAAGAATCAAGGGACTAGGATCCTGGAATGCTGATTCATGAGATAATCAAAAGGGAACCTGGGGTAATTGTGGGGAGCCGACAGAAGGCGGCTATCATCCTTGCAGCCATCTTGAGCCATATACCCTGAAAAGAGATTTGATTACAATAGCCTACAACAGCTGAGCACACTCTGATAACATCTTGTTTTAGATACCGAGGATCTTCCCTTGGGTGTGTGAGATTAAAGGTGTGTGACTTAAGGGCATGACTTAGAGATCAGATTTAGAGACAAGGCCTAAGGGCATGATTAAAGGTGTGACTTAGAGGTGTGGCTTAGAAGTGAGACATATAAAAGGCGAGAGATAGACAGAAGAGTTCAGAACAATTTGGAGTACAACTTAGAGTACAACTTAGAATACAACTTGCAGTTAGTTATTAGGCAACAGATTATTAGGCACTCAGGAATACAACTTGGAGTAGGAATTAGGCATTGAGGAAGAAGACACTTAGACTAGAGAACTCGGAAGAAGAATTATTATTAGGTAGTAGGCACTTAGTACTTGGAGAAAGAACTTGGAACTTGGAGGCACTAGGGACTAGGAACTAGGGACTAGGAACTCAAGACTTGGGACTTGAACTAAGAAGAGAGACTGAAGAATAAATGGGATTGAATCACATTCTGTCTGGTCTCCATTCTTCGAGTCCTTCTTCACTCTCTCTCTTGCTGAACCCCGACCTGTGGACTGGAGCAGCTTGGGGCAGTGCAGGCTCTAACAGTTTAGCCCCCCAAGGCTTTTGGCAGTGCAGGTCCCAACATTGATAGAGTGGTCCCTGACATTTTGGCCCCCAAACGTGGGGCAGCTCGGGCTGCAACAGGTAATGACTAAATTGATATGTAAATAAAAACTGGTCTTTTGATCTGTGTCAGGGCAGCCCTGCTTATACATTGAAGGCCTAAAATCAACATTAGGCCTAAAATCAGCAATAGGCTTGACATACATGCCTGCTAACACAAAGTCTTCGGTCTCTGTGGAAAAACACTGAAACAGATAGCTATAAGATATTGTAAACAGGCAGCTTTGGATGAGAACAATTAGTCATGGGTCTTGTGGATAGTCATAGACCTTGGGTAGCCTTTACACCTCTAAATTTTTGATCCTGTTGATTTATGCAAGGTCATTTTAATCCAACTTCTCCTGTAGTTTTAATTATACATCTCTATATTTTTGGCTGAATTATGTTATTGTTTTATTGCCTTAAACAAGAAAAATTATTTTTGAAGGAAAACAAAAAGAAAGTATTTCATATATGCGTATGTATTTGGTATTTTCACAGACATGAAGTTCCTCCTGTAGACAGGTACTTTCATCTGGAAAGACTTGCTTCTCACTTCTTGTAGTGCTTGGTAATAAATCTTTCACTTTTCATTTGCTTGACAATTTCTTTGTTTTGTTTCGGGAGGTATTTTTTACCGGATAAGTAATACTAGATTGACAATTGTTTTTCTTCAGAGTTTTAAAGATGTCATTTAATTGTCTTCTCATTTCCATTTCCTTTATAACAGGTGAATTGATTTCAGTTCGGCTCCCCAGGGTCTCTGAGCCTGCTTTAAAGTTCTTTTTTTTTTTTTTTTTTTTTTTTTTTAAATCCAGTTTTTAGCTATTTAACTGTTATATGCAACTATGATATGTTTTATATTCACTGTTCTCTTGCTGTGGTTTTCTTAACTTATTTTGTTTTCTGGTTCATCAAAATTATTGGATGGAAGGTTTTACATTTAGTACTTAAAAGTAATTTTTTCAGGTCATATTTTGGAACTGTGATTACACATATATTGGACTCGTTTAAGATTATCCCAGAGGCTTGGGATACTATGGTCTCTTGAAAATTAGTTTCTTTTTTTTCGTCTGAATTTAGTATAGCTAATTTGTATTAATTATTTTATCACTGATACTTTGTGTTATATTACCTAATCTGATATTAACTCAACTCACAAAATTCCTAACCCTCTATAAAAAGTCTCAGTGCAGTAGTACCCAATTAATCCTACTCATATCCACCCTGGTGGTGGTGGTGTCCCTCCTCGCTACCCACCCCAATGTACTGAGTTCTTGAATGAACACGCACATGCGTGCGCATACACACACACACACACACACACACACACACACACACACACACACACACACAGACCCCTTTAACAGCTCAATGACTGGCTCACTTCCAAACCTCCACGTGGCTAAAACACTTCCCTCCTCCCCCCTCCCCCCCCGCAATATTCCTGATTTATTGCTTTACTAAAATCTATATTCCATCTTTGTTGCCCTAGACTCAGTCAGAGGAGCCCCTTGGGACTGCTCTTCCTGGACTCTTACATGTCAGCTGTCTCTCTGTCCTCTGCAGCTCTCAGGCATGATGTCTCTACTCCTTTCCAGGCATGGCAGCTATCTCCCTTCCTTCTGCTTTCTCAGTCCCCTGCCCAGGAATCTTAAGATCCCGCCTCTGTCTCCTCGTCCAGCCATTGACGACCACCAGCGACTTTATTTACCAATCAAAACCAACTGGGGGTAGGGTCCTTCAGCATCTTATATGCAGACATGAGGATTCTCCTGAAATCTTTGGGGACCAAATTAACATAATAAAATCAGCATTAGAACAAATACACATTTCAGTTTCAAAAAAAATTTTTTTTTTATTTTGTTTTTTTCGAGACAGGGTTTCTCTGTGTAGCCCTGGCTGTCCTGGAACTCACCGTGTAGACCAGGCTGGCCTCGAAATCAGAGATCCGCCTGTCTCTGCCTCCCAAGTGCTGGGATTAAAGGCGTGCGCCACCACCGCCCGGCCAGTTTCAAAATTGTCATTTGGTATTTTTGTTGCTCCTTGTACACTGTTGGAATGCAATATTTGTTAGCTCATCTTTTTCTTTCTATATAAATTAAAATGTAATTCAAATGGCTATTTTAATGTCCTTACTTCTAATTCCAGGCCATGCAGTTTTACATTACTGACTATATTTTGGATCCTGGGCCACTTTTTATCATTTTATTGTATTTCTAGTAATATTCAACCTATGACACTAGGGATTCAGATATGTTATAGGACCCAGGATTATTCCCCTCCGTTATAATTACGACTGTTAATTGTTAGAATTTTTTTTCTAAAGGCTAAACAAGGAATTCTACAGATGAACATTTCTGCTTCCTTAGGGAGTGAAACTCTAAGGAGTTGGTCCTGAGAGAGCCTCTGTCTTCATAACTAGGCCCCTGAGATCTGCAAACCAGAATGAAACTCTTTTTCTGTTATTCAAGGACAGGAGCTGCTTCCTTTCTGGAAACTACAGGGGTCACTGGATAAACAGCAATTGTGAATCAATGTTGTTATGACAGAAAGGATTACAAGATAAACAGTGTATGCACATTGGCCTGACAAAAGAGACAGTCCTGCACTCTAAGCCATTCTTTTCTGTTCACAAGGTCTCTATTTTTTTTCAGAACACTTCAGAGGAGAGACAGTAAGCAGCAACATTACTGCTGCAAGTAAAAGAAGGTACGTGCCCCTCTGACCCTGAGCAGCCATGAAACAAGGGTTAGGAGTGCAGACTCTGTGTGGGACTCTGGAGCTTCCCTCCTGCCTGAAGTCTGGAGGATCTGTGACTCTGAGAACTCTGTGTCTCCTTTGTAAAGTGAGATTGCTATATGGTCACATATTCTTTGAGGCTCTCACAGCAACTCTTTCCTAAGTGTTAGCTTAGAACATTATTATTACTAAATCTATGTGTAGCTGACTTAATAGAGAGTGGGAAACACAACTACAACTGGTTACTCTTTAGTGGTGACCTAGAGAAGAGGTCCTGATTTAAGAAATTGGTATAGAGCAGGGCATGGTAAAAAGACCGACTTCAGAATATAAGAGCTACTCAACCTCTCATTCTAGAGGCTAAGTATAGCCCTTACTGTGCTCTGAAAGTTAGAGTCACCTGGTACTTCACTACTACCCACTGTAAATAGTTTAAACCTTCCTACCATAGTCCAAACCTCCTTTGGATTCCATTTTCACAAGGAGGACATAATTTCTTTCTTTCTTTTTTTTGTTATATTTTTTTATTGGATATTTTATTTACATTTCAGATGTGATCTCTTTCCTCATTTTCCCTCTACCCAGGAAGCCCCTCTCCTATCCCCCCTCCTCCTGCTTCTCTGAGGATATGCCCCCACCCACCTGCCCACTCCCACCTTCCCACCCTCAAATTCCCCCACACTGGGACATCCAACTTTCACGGTACCAAGGACCTCCTCTCCCACTTATGCCCAACAAGGCCCTCCTCCCCTATGTATACAGCTGGAGCCATGGGTCCCTCCCTATGTGCTCCCAGGCTGGTGGTTTAGACCCTGGGAGCTCTGGTTAGTTGGTATTGTTGCTCTTCCAATGGGGCCCGCAAACACTTTCAGCTCCTTCAGTCTTCTCTCTCACTCCTCCCTTGGGAACCCCATGATCAGCTCAATAGTTAGCTGTGAGCATCCTCCTCTGTATATGTCAGGCTCTGGCAGACCTCTAAGGAGACAGCTAGATCAGGCTCCTGTCAGCATGCACTTCCTGACATCCACATCAGCATCTACCTTTGGTGACTGCACATGGGATGGATACCCAGGTGGAATAGTCTCCAGACAACCCCTCCAGTTTCTGTTCCATGTTTTGTCTTCATATTTTCTTCCATGAGTATTTTGTTACTCCTTCTAAGAAGGACCAAAGCACCCACACTTTGGTCTTCCTTCTTCATGAGCTTCATGTGGTCTGTGAGTTGTATCTTGAATATTGCAAGATTTTGGGCTAATATCCAATTCTCAGTGAGTGCATACCATGTGTGTTCTTTTGTGATTGGGTTACCTCACTGAGGATAATATTTTCCAGTTCCATCCATTTGCCTAAGAGTTTCTCAAATTTATAGTTTTTAATAGCTGAGTAATACTCCATTGTGTAAATGTACCACATTTTCTGTATCCATTCCTCTGTTGAAAGACATCTGGGTTCTTTCCAGCTTCTGGCTATTATAAATAAGGCTGTTATGAATGTATGTCCTTGTTATATGTTGGAGCATCTTCTGGGAGAACATAGATTTCTTTCTTTCTTTCTTTCTTTCTTTCTTTCTTTCTTTCTTTCTTTTTTTCCTTTTTTCTTTCTTTTTCCTTCCTTCCTTCCTTCCTTCCTTCCTTCCTTCCTTCCTTCCTTCTTTCCTTCCTTCCTCTCTCTCTCTCTCTCTCTCTCTATCTCTCTCTCTCTCTATCTATATTTTTGTTATTTGAGACAGGGTTTCTCTGTATAGCCCAGGATGTCCTGGAACTCCCTTCGTAGACCAGGCTGGCCTCGAACTCAGAAATCCTCCTGCCTCTGCCTCCCAAGTGCTGGGATTAAAGGCGTGTGCCACCACTGCCAGGCCAGGACATAGATTTCTAAGAATGGTGGTGATGCTGCTTTTTCTCCACTGGTTCTCTTCTCTGTCACACAGGCCTCCCTCCTGAGAAGAATGACTGTCAAGAATTCCTCTGTGACAGAGTTCATCCTTGCAGGTTTGACAGACCAGCCAGGACTCCGAATGCCCCTCTTCTTTCTCTTTCTAGGTTTCTACATGGTGACTGTGGTGGGGAACCTGGGCTTGATCTCCCTGATAGGGCTGAACTCTCACCTGCACACCCCCATGTACTTTTTTATCTTCAATCTTTCTGTAATAGATTTCTGTTACTCCTCCACCATCATCCCTAAAATGCTGTTGAGTTTTATCTCAAAGAAGAACATCATCTCTCATTCAGGGTGCATGACACAGTTGTTTTTCTTCTGTTTCTTTGTTTTCTCTGAGTCCTTCATTCTGTCAGCCATGGCATATGACAGGTATGTTGCCATCTGTAACCCCCTGATGTACACAGTCACCATGTCTCCCCAGGTATATTTACTCCTTTTACTGGGAGTCTATGTGATGGGTTTCTCTGGAGGCATAGCCCATACAGGAAACATAATGAATCTGACCTTCTGTGCTGACAACCTTGTCAATCACTTCATGTGTGACATCCTTCCCCTTCTTGAGCTCTCCTGCAGCAATACCTTCACAAATGAGCTCGTAGTCTTCATTGTTGTGGGGTTTGGTATCGGTGTGCCCATTGTCACCATCTTCATTTCTTATGCCCTCATTCTCTCTAGCATCCTTCAAATGCACTCCACAGAGGGCAGGTCCAAGGCCTTCAGTACCTGCAGCTCCCACTTGATTGTGGTTTGTCTTTTCTTTGGTTCTGGGGCTTTCATGTACCTCAAGCCACCTTCCATTTTGCCCCTTGACCAAGGAAAAGTGTCTTCCTTGTTCTACACGATTGTGGTGCCCATGTTGAACCCTCTCATTTATAGCTTGAGAAATAAGGATGTCAAAGTTGCTCTGAGGAAAACGTTGGGTAAGAGAATACTTTCTTAACAGAGGAGCAGTATCATGAGGTGCAGTGTGTGATTGGTCAGTGAGCAGTATTCATATAGAAAGAGCTGTGTTTGGATAAGAAGATGCAATGTTGTCATGAGGGGTTCAAGGTCTGGTCACGTTTTTCTCCTCTTAAGTAGAGAAGTTTCTGGCACTATGAACTGAGCCTAGGTTTTCATGGATGCTGGGCAATTGTTCAACCAACAAACAACACGCATCCCAGAAACAGGGTTTCAAGTCCTTATATTTGAACAACATTTTAACACAGCTCTGTTTTTCCTGAGTGATTCTCAGAGTTTCTTCATAAACTCTGTCAACACTTATTTTTTTAATGAAAAAAGTATGTTTCTATTGAATATGCACAAATGTATAATTAACTGTCATCTTCTCTCATTCATAAACTATTTTTCTGTAATTTGCAAACATTGAGCTAAATAGCAATTTTTGTAATGTTAAGATGGTAAGGGTTCAAAGCCTGTGTCTCAACATGCAAGATTTGATATTTGTCCAATATTTAATATTCTGCATGTTTTTCAATAATCAAGAACTATTTATTTATGAAAAGGCTTTATAAATTATTTAACTATTCTAATTTAATAGATATTGAAGATATAGAAATCTGTTTTATTCAAGGATATAAAACTATTTGTCATCAAAAATAAACTCAAGTTTGGAAAGTTGATTCAAGCATGTATTGTTCGTCTTAATTCTGTTTTCTTGCCATATTATCCCTCCTTTAGGATTTTTTTTATTAAAATAATAATTTTTAAATTATTTTATTTTTTGAAATTAAAATATAATTACATAATTTCCCTTTTCTTTTTCAACCCCCAGCCCCTTCTATGTATTTCCATTCTCTCCTCCACATTTATGACTCCCTTTTCCTTAATTGTTAAGATTTCTCAATACATAAATGCAGCTTGAATATTTTGTATATTCTTGCCTGTAGCTATTAGATGTCAGGTCCTACCCTCTGGCCCTTGGTATGATTTCTCTTTTAAAATCATGATAATATATTAAAATCTTATTTTATGTATAATAATTCAATGCAACTTCTCAGAAGACAATTTTTGGGGTGGTGGTAGAGATGAGTCAGTGGTTCAGAGCGTTTTGCTGCTACTCCAGTGGACCTGCACATAGTTCTTAGCATCTAGGTGTGGTGGCTCACAGTTCCTGTAGCTCTAGTTCTAGAGGATCCAACACCTTCTACTACTCACATGTGGCACACACACACACACACACACATTAACAGATACACACACACAGACACACCCTCCCCAGACACAGACTCACATGCAGACACAGTCACAGATACACATAGACATATACACACAGAAACACACACACACATACACAGACACTGACACAGACAAAGACACAGACACATATAGATATACACACACAGAAACATATGTAGATACACACATAGACTCACATATATAGACACACATACACACAGAAACACACAGATTCACACAGATACAGACAAACATACAGAGACAGAAACACACATACTCAGAAGACAAATACATGTCAGGAGCAACCCTGCTTATACATTAACTCCTTACAAAGTCTTGGCCTCTGTGTGAAAGCACTAAGAACAAATAATCATAGATTTTGTAGACAAGTAGCCTTGGTGGGAAAGTAGTAGCTTAGATCAGAACAAATGAATAATAGATCTTATGGACAGGTAGCTTTGGTGGGAAAGTACTAACTTAGGTAAGAACAAATGAACAATAGATCTTATGGACAGATACATAGTGACCTGTTATGCCCTGCTTCTTGTGTGAACTCTTCACCCAGCCAATATTCTGTTCTGGAGAGCATCTATACTCCCTCTGAGAACAGCTGCACTCCCCAGAAACAAAGAAGACCCTACATCATCCCCGTCCCATATCCTGGTTCTATTTGTATATAACCCCATGTGGAAAAATTAAAATTTGACATCTTGATCAGACTCCAGACTTACTGTCCATTTCTTGCATACCCTTGCCCCCAAGTCCTCTCTTCTAGGTCTTCTGATCCCAGTTCCATGTCCTGTGGGACTAGGGCAAATACACACACAGGGATATAGACACAGACACAGACACATAGACACAGATTCAGACAAAGACACAGGCACACACAGAAGTACAGACACACATATAAAGACACAGATACGTACACAGACACAGACACATACATACATACACACACACACACACACACACACACACACACACACACACACTTAAAAAAAACTTTAAAATCAAGCAAATTGAGAGCATTGTCTTGGGCCGGGCGGTGGTGGTGCACCCCTTTAATCCCAGCACTTGAGAGGCAGAGGCAGGAGGATTTCTGAGTTCAAGGCCAGCCTGGTCTACAGAGTGAGTTCCAGGATAGCCAGGATTACATAAAGAAACCCTGTCTTGGAAAAACAAAAAAAAACAAAAAAAAAACAAAAAAAAAAACAAAAAAAAAAGAGGAGAGAGAGAGAGAGAGAGAGAGAGAGAGAGAGAGAGAGAGAGAGAGAGAGAAGAGGGAGCATTGTCTTGGAATTCTGTCCCATGGATCTGTGCCTTGTTTCAACAGTATTTAGACAGAGTAGCCCTAGGTATTCCCTCTTTGTTAGCTTCCATCAGCCTTATAGTCTCTCTAGTCTTAGCTTCCTGGATCATCTCTTCTATGTCTTTGGCTCCTAGGACCAGTCAGCACAATCTTTTTGAGATGACATCCAAACCTCATGTCAGCCATGAGCTTCCTGATTCTTATTAACCTAAGTCGAAGCTGCTATGAACTGCCTTATCAACTTGCAACTGCGAGTCTCCCACATCTACCTTTTTCTTTTTTTTTCTATTTTGATCAGGATGACTTGGCTCTGTAGGGTGTAAGCCACTTGTTTCATGGACTGGCTAAGATGTGCTAGGGCACCAAGTGTCTCATCAAGTTGCAGAACCATCTCAAGGGCCACTACTCTTCCAAAAACGTACGGAAACAATCTCAAGATGAGAAGGCCATGGATGCAGCCTTGTTCCTGGAGAAGAACCTGAACCAGGCTCTCTTGGATCTGCATGCCCTGGCTTCTACTGGCACAGATCTCTGTGACTTCTTGGAAAACTACTTCCTTGACAGGGAGGTAAAGCTCATCCAGGAGATGGGCCATCACCTGACCAATCTCTGTAGACTGGTTGGGCCAAAGCCAGTGCAGATTGGAGTGCTCCAGCTATCTCTGGGGGAGTATCTTTTTGAGCAGTTCACTCTCGAGCAGACTAGAAGGTATCCTCACCTTCCAAAGGGTTCCCTCCTTTGCTCTGCACCAGTCAGCCTCCAATTTCCACCGGGACCTTTCAAGGCACAAGGCAGTTTTGTAACTAGCCCCTCCCAAGTCTTGGACAAAGTAAAAATAAAGCTTTTTGAAACAGAAAAGCAGAAAAAAAGAAAGAAAGAAAGGAAGGAAGGAAGGAAGGAAGGAAGGAAAAGAAAAAAAATCAAGCAAAATTTCAATATTAAGTTTTAGACAGAAGAAAAATATCCTTGTTTTTAGCCAAGTAACAATAGAAACATGACTGTATTTTGTGCTTGTCATTGACTTCTGTGGAACTCAGGAACTTCAGTCTCATTCATTAGGACTGCTAGGGCTTTAATTGTTGTAAAGATGCTGAATATAACCTTGTATAGGTTTAAAAAAAAACGAGCAGACGTTAGAGCTTTTTGGATGTGAAGTTGAATATTTCAGCCTTGAAGAAGAATCTGTGACTCAGGATAAGCAGCTAAGGATTGGAAGTTTTAGGGGAATAGTGAATAATTTAAATCAAGGGGATGCAGTTATTTATCAAGGCGACATCAAAAGCTGTTTATTAGAAGCATTTACATGGGATATTTATGGGTGTGCTAACCCTAGGGATGATATTTTTATCTGGCCATGTATTTGCTTGCAGTCTTCATAGGTAATACTTTTTATCTGGTTATGTAGATGCTTGAATTGTTTTCCTGTCTCAGCTCAAACTTCCTGGGCAATATCAAAGAGACATTGCTTATCCGCTAGTGCATTTCTCAGAAACCCCATGACTCAAGGACCTTGTTGAACAGATAACTGCAGTTTTCTCATTCCTTCCCAACAGGACATTTACTACCCATAAACTGGCCTGATTGTCACAGGCTCCTTTCAGCCTGCTCAGCCCAGGGACCTTGTTCTACCCATGGTGGGAGAATGTCCTGAGAGAAAAGGATCTGGTCTTAAACCTTAAGCACTCCGCAAAGTGTACATGATCTTTCTGTCTAGGTTGCTTTACTCTTGTGAGGTAGCCTGCCAGTTTGTCCCCCAATCAACTTTTCCCCTCCTACAGAGTGGTCATGTTTCGTGGATTTGCTGTGCTTGCTTAAAAGTTCAAATTTCCAACCAATTCAAATAAGAAAATAAGCAATTGACATGTTCATGCAATTAAATGCTATTTAGCAATTAAGGATGGATTACACTCATATACATACATTGAAGAATCTTAATATGACTGAATTTTAAACTTTATCTAAGTAAAAGAAACTTCACATGAAAGTGGATGTGGATGACACTTTTTATAATATTTAAGGCAGGTAAAAATAATATATGACAGTTAGAATCAGGCAGTAGTCATGTAGGGTGAGCATAACTCAGGCTGGCAAACCTATTTTGTAAGTGAAAATATAACTTAACTGAGTGGTGATTGTGTGGATATGCAGTTTTTCAAAATAATACTGAATTGTACATATAATTGGTTTAATTTTCTTGAAGTCTACCTTAGTGACTTCAATGCTCATATACAACTACAAATGATCATGAGACCAAAAGCATACAAATAAATTCTTGAAACCTAAGGAGAGTCTAGGAGATAGCCAGATTTCTTGGTAGGCAGACAGTTAAGGAGGGGAGCCATGACCAGGTAATAAATGTGGCAAATGTTCCAGACAACCTGCTTCTTCTTTACTCCCCTGAGCTGAGACCAAATGCTAGCAGCTTAAAACAAGTGTTTTGCTAAATCCCCCCAGACCCAATCCCCCAGTCTCTTCCCTAGCACTGAAACAGCTGCAGTCTTGCTCCCCTCCTGCCTGAATCTCCTGTGGATTCCATGGATCATTTCCTCTTGATGTCCCTTCCCCCACTTATCCCTGTATCCAACCAAGCCTTTAACATCAGCAGGCATTGCCAGTAAAGAGGCCAAGGTAAACAGGCCAGGAAAACAGGCAGCACACACCATCACACTCTGAAAATCCAGACAGGAAACAGAAACCAAGGGAAACACCACCTACCCAATAAAGACAAAACCAGAAATCAGCGCCTTGACCTATAATCACTCCTAAACCCAGATTCGTAGGAGTCAGCATAAGAACACAAATCAATAACATCTAGGATAATATGTTGCCACTGTAGTCCAGCTATTGTACTGTAGAGTGAAAAATTATAAAGATATACCTGAACAAGAATGTAAGTTCCAGAAAGAGGAACCGAATGTAAGATTTTCACTACCCCAGGACACTTGCTGGATGAATTACATTCCTCAAGCCTCAAGCAGTAGGCCCACCTATGGGTAGGAGAGGCTCAAGGCAGGAAGACATTCCTGACCACAGATAAAAGATGCTGCTATCTAGGTGGGGCTATAGCCGGAAAAAGTAGAGATAGTTAATCTGAAATGGCAGGATTGGACACAATGGCATGGTAAAAACCACATTTTTGAGAAGAATGCAGGGTGATTTCCACATGACACTAATCATTTAGGGTGAGTACCTCTGAATTGTTCCACTATTTTCATGTTTTGTATCCTTGACAGCCCCTCACCCCCCTTCCCACTCCCCTGGTTTGTGATTTTTCCCTTTAAAACCCTCCACGGACTGGCTGTGGGGGTCGTACCCTACTCCTGCGCGAGTACGTGGTCAGACCGCTGGCTGCCAGCTCTTTTCCCTAATAAACCTCTGCTGATTGCATCCAGGTATGGTTTCTTGTGATCTTTGGGTGGTCGTGATTTTCTGAGACTTGAGGAAGGGTCTCCCGAGTATGGGGGTCTTCAGTACCACAGCATACCTTGAATATTCCAATGTAGGGAAAACACAAAGAAAGACTTTAAAATCAGATATTTGAAGATGATAAAAGTCTTTAAAGAGAAAATGAATAAATTCCTTAAAGAAAACCAAGAAAATACAAAGAGTTCAAGAAAATATATAAACTGTTCAAGACTTGAAAACGGAAATAGAAGCAATAAAGAAAACACAACCTGAGGGATTTCTGGATATGGAAAATTTAGGAATTTGTACAGCAACTACAGAGGCAAACTTCAACAGAATATAAGAGATGAAAGAGAATCTCAGGCATTGAATATATGATATGAAAAGTGGATACGTTAGTTAAAGAAAATGTTAAGGCGACAAAATTCCTGACATAAAACATCCAGAAAATCAGGAATCCAATGAAAAGACCAAAACTAAGAATAATAGGAATAAAGGGAAAAGAAGAATTCTAGATCAAAGGTCCAGAAAATATTTTCAACAAAATTATAGAAGAAAAATTTCCTAATCTAAAGAAGGGCATGCCTTTAATGGTAAAAGAAGCTTACAGAACACTAAGTAGATTGGACATAAAAAGAAAGTTTCTTGTCACATAATAATCAAAACACTAAACTTATAGAACAAGAAAAAAATTAAAATCTGCAAAGGAAAAGACCAAGTAACACATAAAGGCAGACCGGTTAGAATTATCAGATTTCTCAGTGCAGACTCTAAAAACCAGAAGAGCCTGGATTGATGTGATACAGACTCTACAAGACCACAAAGGTTAGGCCTGACTACTACATCCAACAAAACTTTCACTCACCATAGATAGAGAATATATAATATTTCTTGATAAAGTCAAATTTAAACATTATCTACAAATGTGGCCATAGAGAGAGTTCTAGAAGAAAAACACCAACCTTAGGTTATCAACACTTACAAAACAGAGAAAAGATAATAATCTCACAACAAAACAGGAACAAGACAAGGTTGTCCATGTCCTCCATATTTATTCAATACAGTAGTTGAAATTTTAGCTAGACCAGTAAGACAACTGAAGGAGATCGAGGGGGTACAAACTGGGAAAGAAGAAGTCAAACTATCGTTATTTGCAGATGTTATGATAGTATATATAAACAGCCCTAAATATTCCACCATGGAACTCCTATAGCTGAGAAACACTTTCCTACAAGACTAACTAAAAAAAAAAGTAACTCTCTTGTATATAAATGACAAATGGTCTGAGCAAAAAATCATGGACACAAGATCTTTCACAATAGCTTCAAATAATATAAAATACCTTGGAGTAACTGTCATCAAGCAAGTAGAAGACTTGAATGGTAAAAATCTAAAGTCTTTGAAGAAGGAAATTGAAGAAGATATCAGAATATGGAAAGATCACTGATGCTCATGGTTTGGCAGGATTGATGTAGCAAAAATGACCAGCCAACCAAAAGCAATCTATAGACTCAATGTATTACCTATCAAAATTTTAACACAATTGTTTATAGAACTTGAAAAAACAATACTCAAGTTCATATGGAAAAACAAAGAAACCAACGAAAATCCTTCAGGATAGCTAAAACAATCCTGAAGAATAAAAAAAACCTTTGGCTGTATCAGCATCCTTGGTTTCAAGTTGTACTATAGAGCTAGATAGTAAAAAACCACATGGTATTGGCATAAAAATAGACATGTTGATTAATAGAATCAAATCAAAGACCCAGACATAAATCCACACACATACAGACATGTGATTTTTGATTAAAAAGCCATAAATACACACTGGAAAAAAGATGGCATCTCCAACAAATGGTGTTGTTCATACTGGGTGTTTGCATGTAAATGAATGCAAAAAGATACGTTTTCAACAACTCTGAGGTGTTCAAGACTTCTTCACTGCTACCTGTGGAACTGGAGAGTTTTTCCTGTCTTTTAATTTTTTTAATTGGAAGAGAAAATTAACCTGATCAAGACCCCCAAGGCTGCATCACTGACATAACTTGTGTATTGGTTGATGTTGGTTACCAGCTTGACAGGATAGGTATTTTCCTCGGAGAAAAGCTTCATGACAGACTTGTGAGTGATATATCTAGATTAGGTGAGCCTCTGATCATAAGTGTAAGAGATTAAAATGGTCAAGTAAACTGTAATGGTTCCATCCATTGTGGGTAGCTCCATTCCATGTCTGGGTTCCTGGACAGAATGAAAGGGAGAGAAGTCCATGCATAAGCAATCGTCTCTCTCTGCTTTCCAGCTGTGGTTGCAATGTGCCCAGCTGCCTTAGCCTTCTGCATTCATAGGAGTTTTTACTCTTAAGTTGCTTTTATCACAACATTAGGAAAAGTAACTAAGATGACTACGTATATGAAGAACTATAAATTAACATATCAGAATGGCAACTTTAGCACCCAATTGTCTCAATTTGTAAAGGACTTATTAGAAAATACAGGGAAAAGAGTATATTTATATTGCTGGCAAGAATGTAACTGAAAAAAAAAAGATTTAATGAGAACAAACTCAGTATTCTTGCAGAGTGCCTGATTAGAAACATTGATGTTAATTGCTAGGGGTTTATCCTTAGAAGATGAATGAAATGCCAGACACAGAAGAGCAAATATTATGTGAGTTCCCTAATATGATCTCTGATCATGCTGATCTCACAGAGGGCAGCAGTAGAACAATGCCAGTAGAAGTTGGGAAGTGTGGAGAAAGGGGAGTGAAAGAGATTGCTAGTGGATACAGGTAATAGAAAAAAGGCTCTGGCATTCTATTGCACAGTAGACTTTATTTAATAATAATAATGTAGTATATATTTCCAAATAATGAGGAGAGTAGACTCTGATATTCTCATCATGCAGAGATAACAAATATTAGAGGTGATAGAAATTCTTATTATCCTGATATAATCATTCTGTGATATACATATGCACACACTGTACAGGTTTTTGAAAATTTTTCTTTTTTTATATATTCTTCTCTCATATATTACACTCTGACTGCAGTTGTTCCTCTCCCGCTTCCTCTTTCCTTCAAATTTACTCCCACTTTCCCTTCTCCTCATAAAAAATCCTTCTAAGGACATCAAACAAATATGACATAGTAAGCTACAAAAAGACCAGGAACATACCATTACATCAAGGCTGGACAAGGGCACCCAGTATGATAAAAAGGATCTCAAATGCAGGCGAAAGAGTCAGAGATAGCCCCGTTCCCACCATTAGGAATCTCACAAGAACACTAAGCATATATATATGTATATGTATATGTATATGTATATGTATATGTATATGTATATGTATATGTATATGTATATGTATATATATATAAAACACAATCATAATATATTTGTAGAAGAATATATATATATATATATATATATATATATATATATATATATATCACAATCATAATATATTTGTAGAAGCCCTAGGTCAGAAAATATATTTGTAGGGAGCCCTAGCTAGGCTCCCTGATTTCTGAGGGCCCTCTTGAGTCCTGGTCAGTTGATTTTGTGGGCTGAGATCTTGTGGTGTCCTTGATCATTTTGGCTCCTCCAGTCAATCTCTCTTCTCCTTCCTTTGCAGGATTCCCACAGCTCTGCCCAGTCTCTGGTTACGGAACTCTGCATCTGACTCCAACAGGTGCTAGATGAAGTCTCTCTGGTTTCTCTGATGAAGATTATGCTAGGCTCCAGTCCCAGTACATGATGCAGGCATGACATACTGTGGATTGGAGGTTTTGTGGCTGGATTGGTGTCCCAATCTCTTGGGAGAATGTGACACTGTCTAGCCGTGGAAGGGTATCCTGGTTCTTGGGTTGTGGGTTTGGCCATGACCCCAGAACCCAAGCTCCTGACACGAGGTCTAATCTCCATTCAGTCACATAGTACATAGGTAGAGGGCTTCAACAGGCCCCAGGCCCTAGAGAGATTTACATAGCCAACTACACACAGACTGGGGTGAGGAACCCTGCGGCTCTCCAGCCATTTTTACCGACAGGACACCAATCTATTTGAAGTCTTGCCTGGTTACAGAATGGTAGCCAGTTCAGGCTCCATGTCCCCTACAACTAGGAGTCTTCAGTAGCGTCACCTTCACAGAGTCTCTGGAGTTTCCATTGCAGTAGGTTTCTACCTTACTTCCAAAATGCCCCCCAACTCCAGGTGTATCTCTCAGTACTTTTTCCTTTCATCCTCTGCACCTGATCTTTACTGTTTCCACCCCTCCCCTCCCTGAGTCCACTATCGAAATCGATTGTATTCACCTTCCCAAGAGGATTCTTCCATCCTCCCTTAAGCTCTGCTTGCTACTTAGCCTCTTAGGGTCTGTGGACTGTAGGTTGAGTATCCTTTACGTTATAGTAATACCCGTGAGAATATACCATGTTTGTCTTTCTGGGTCTGAGTTACCTCACTTAGGATGAGTTTTTCTAGTCATATCCATTTGCCTGAAAGTGTTGTGATGTCATTTTTTTTTTTTGATCAGCTGTATAACAGTCTATTGTGCAAACATACGGAATTATAAAATTTCATTCATTGGTTGAAGGTCATCTAGGTTGTTTCCAGTTTCTGACTATTATGAATAAAGCTGCTATGAACATAGTTGAGCAAGTGTCCTTGAGGCATTTTCTTAATTGAGATCCCCTCCTTTCACATGACTTTTGCCTGTGTTGAGTTGACACAAAACTATTCCAGCACAGTGTCTTAGCCACTATTATGTCCCTGTGAAGAGATATCATAACCAAGGTAACAATAAATAAAAACAAATAAAGGAAAGCCTTTATTTGGGGGCCTGTCCCAATTTCAGAGGGTTTGTCCATTATCATCACGTCAGGGAGAATGGCGGTGCAAATGTCACTGGAGCAGCAGTTGAGAGTTACATCCTGATCTGCAGGCTGCAGGACAACCAGACCTGACATAGGTCTTTGGAACCTCAAAGTCCACCTCCAGTGACATACTTCCTCAAAAAAGGCCACACCCACTCCAAGGCCATACCTTCTAACTCTTCTCAAATAGAGTTAACCCCTGATGATTAAACATTCAAATATAAGAACTTATTTATGGGGGCTGTTCTTATTCTGATTACCACATTGTGTAGCTTTAGTTTTATGGATTTATATCTGAGTTTTCAACTCTGTTCCACTGATCTACATGATTGTTTTTGTGCCAGTACCATGATTTTATTCATTTAATATTTTATTACCATAGCTTTGTGATATAATTTGAAATTGTGAATGGTGATACCTCCAGCAGCATACCTTTTGTTCAGGAATTCTTTTTAGTTGTTTGGGTTTCCATATACATTTTGAGATGGCATTGTCTATATCTTTGAAGAATGGCTCTAAAACCATCACTGAATCCGCAGACTTCTTTCAGTAGGACTTCTTCATTTTCATAATGTGAATTCTTCTGCTCATGAGTATGGCAGTTCCTTATTTTCTGGTGTCTTCATCAATTTCTTCAGTGTTTTAAAATTTCTATCATAGAGTATATTATTTAAGGTGCTCTAGAGAAAAGAAGTAATAGAACAAAAATATCTATAACTACACACACATAGAGAGACACACACAGAGATAGAGAGACACAGAGAGACACACAGAGACACACAGAGACACACACAGAGAGACAGAGAATTTTATATTGGCTTACAGGCTATTTGGCAGCTAGTCCAACAATGACAGAACATCCAAGATTCCAGTAGTTGTTCAGTTCATGAGGTTGGATAGCTCAGTTGGTTTTCAGTACACATTGGGATCCTGAAGAAGTAGGCTCTAATGCCCACGAAGGAATGAAATTGCCAGAGACTGAAACGGCAAACAGGCAAGAAGCAAGTGCTTTCACTCTTTCATGCTCTTTATATAGCCTGTCACCAGAAGGTATGGCCCAGATTTACAATGGATCATCTCACCTCAAAAGGTCCAGATTTGGGGTGGGTGTTCCCACTTCAAATGATCAAGGGAGGAAAAGTCTCCACAATTATACCCAGCAACTTGGGTTTTAGTTAATTCCAGATGGATTCAAGTTAACAAGCAAGACCAACTTTCAAATGGAGGTCGTTCCACAACTCCCTCGGTTAGGGGATTCTGAAGTGTGTGTGACTATTGTGTATGGGATAGAATTTGGTATAGCTCATTTCTATTAATTCTGTCTTTGGTTTCGCTGGTACTTTGTGTGACTTTACTCAGCCTGACATTAAATCAACTTCCTGTATTCCTAACCCTCTATAAAACGTTTCAGTTTTGAAAATTTCATCAGGTATTTTGATGTTTCTTATATTCTGTTGTAATTAGCATTTGTTTGATCATTTTCAAATGTAAATTTAAAATGTAATTCAAGTGGTTATTTTAAAGTCCTTACTTCTAATTCCAGACCACATTGCTCAGCATTTACAGACTATATTTTTACTGTTGGATCTTGGGCAACTTATTATTTTATTGTATTTCTAGTAATCTTCAACTTTCTGACATAGGAAATTTCAATAAGTTACAGGATCCAGGATCATCCCCTCTCACATAATTATAATTAGAAGAAATTGTTTCTGAAAGCCAAGCAAGGAATTCTACAGAAGAATCAAACATTTCTGCTTCCTTAGGGAGTGAAACTCTGAAGAAATGGTCCTGAGAGAGCCTTTGTCTTCATAACCAGGCCCCTGAGATCTACAAACAAGAACGACACTCTTATTCTGTTACTCAAGGGCAGAAGCTGATTCCTTTCTGGAAACTGCAGGGGCTACTGGATAACAACTGTTAGTCAAGATTCTCAGTACAGAGAGAATTACAAGAGAAAACTGAGTCTGAACTTTGATCTGAGAAAGGAGAAGGTCCAAGCTCCAAACTGTTGTCTTCTATTGACCAGGTGTTTGTCTTCCCCAGAACACTTCAGAGGAGAGACAGTAAGCAGAACATCCCTGCTGTAAGTAAAGGAACAGTATGTGCCCCTTTGACCCTGAGCAGCCATGAAACAAGGGTTAGGAGTGCAGACTCTGTGTGTGACTTTAGGAGCTTCCCTCTTGCCTGAAGTCTGGAGGGTCTTTGAGAACTCTGTGTCTCCTTTGTAAAGTGAGATTGCTCCATGGCCACATATGCTTAGAGCTTTTTCCAATAATTCCGAAGTGTTAGCTTAGAACATTATTATTACTAAGCCTGTGTCTAGTTGAGTTAAGAGACTGTAGGAAACACAACTTCAACTTGTTACTCTATAGGGCTTCCCTAGACCTATGATGTATTCTGTCTGTTAAGATTCATTGCAGAGAAGTGGTCCAGGTTTCAGAAACTGGTGTAGACAGGGCATGGTAGAAGGACCATCTTCAGAGTCTAAAAGATGCTCACCCTTTCATTCTGAAGGATAAATGTAGGCCTTTACTGTGCTCTGGAAGGTAATTTACTGCTATGCAGTGTAAATAGTTGAAACTTTCCTACCATAGTCCAAACCTCCTTTGGATTCCATTTTCACGAGGAAGACATAGATTTCTAAGAATGGTGGTGATGCTGCTTTTTCTCCATTGGTTTTCTTCTCTGTCACACAGGCCTCCCTCCTGAGAAGAATGATTGCCAAGAATTCCTCTCTGACAGAGTTCATCCTCGCAGGTTTGACAGATCAGCCAGGACTCTGCATGCCCCTCTTCTTTCTCTTTCTAGGTTTCTACATGGTGACTGTGGTGGGGAACCTGGGCTTGATCTCCCTGATAGGGTTGAACTCTCACCTGCACACCCCCATGTACTTCTTTCTCTTCAATCTTTCTGTAATAGATTTCTGTTATTCCTCTACTATCTCCCCCAAAATGCTGGTGAGCTTTATCTCGAAGAAGAATATCATCTCTCATCCAGGGTGCATGACACAGTTGTTTTTCTTCTGTTTCTTTGTTATCTCCGAGTCCTTCATTCTGTCAGCCATGGCATATGACCGTTATGTTGCCATCTGTAACCCTCTGATGTACATGGTGACCATGTCTCCCCAGGTTTGTGTACTCCTTTTGTTTGGTGTATATTTAATGGGTTTTGTTGGAGCCATGGCCCACACCATTTCCATGGCAAGACTGACCTTCTGTGCTGACAACTTTGTTAACCACTACATGTGTGATATCCTTCCCCTTCTGGAACACTCCTGTACCAGCACCTATGTGAATGAACTGGTTGTCTTCATTTTTGTGAGTTTTGATATCGGTGTGCCCATTGTCACCATCTTCATTTCTTATGCCCTCATTCTCTCTAGCATCCTTCAAATGCACTCCACAGAGGGCAGGTCCAAGGCCTTCAGTACCTGCAGCTCCCATATAATTGTAGTTTGTCTTTTCTTTGGTTCTGGGGCTTTCATGTACCTCCAGCCACCTTCTGTCTTGTCCCTTGACCAAGGCAAAGTTTCTTCCTTGTTCTATACTATTGTAGTACCTATGTTGAATCCGCTGATCTATAGCTTGAGAAATAAGGATGTCAAAATTGCTTTAAGGAAAACCTTGGGCAGTAGAAAATTTTCTTGAGGAGCTGGATTGTGAGGTGTAGTGGTATGATTGGTTAGTGAGCAATTTTCATAAGAAGATTCGATGTTGCCATGAGAGGCTCAAGATCTAGTTATATTAACTATTGGGAAATCAGAAATATATTGTTACTCAGGAGGTAAAAACTGCCTGATTCCACAGATACACTCAAATCTAGGTGATTGAATTTCACTTTACTGTTTTTTTTTTTTTATGCTGTGAGTTTTTCTTTTTTTCAACATTATCATTTTTTTTTTTTTTACTAATTTTTGTTTTATAACTTTGGCAATGCATTAAAATCTGATTTCCTTTACAATAATTGAGCATAACTTATCAAAAATATTTTACATCATAATCATGATCATCATCATTATCATCATTATTATCAAGAGGCAATACAAAAAACTTCTTTAAGTTGGTCTAGACCAAGTGTAAAGAAAAAAAATAAGACTGTGTTGTGTAGTTCTCATTAAGGTTGAGACCATGACTCAACAACATGAATCTTTGCATTAGGACTTCCAAAGGCTTCGTGTTTATTAAGACAGTGAATGTGAAGCTATATATTATTTTAAGATAAGTGAATGTCATTTAGACTTTTTGGGGAAGTGAATTTAGGTAGTTAAGCCTTGATGGAGCAATCTGTGATTCAGGATAACTAAGTAAGGCTCTGAATGGCTTAACGGGGCAGTGGGTAATTTGGGACATGCATTTATTTATCAAGGCAATATCCAACAAACTCTATTTAGAAGGGACAACTTAGTTGCATTGAATTTTATAGATGAGATAAACTTATTTTAGTGATCTGATACTTTTATTTTTAACCTTTTTTGTTTTATATTTGATGTTATGGTGAGAAGACTTCTTTTTCCTTGGACACCTTATGTGTTAAATGGATAGAAACATGAATTTTAAAAAAATCAATGAAAAATAGACTTTTGGTTCTTTTACTCTAGTAAACAGAAACAATTTCTTCTTTCTCAGGCTTCCTTGAACTATTTTCTCATGTTTGGGTGACAGGGAAAAGAAACTTGGGGAAAATATAATTTAAACATCATAAACCAGGTAAAATAGAGTCTTGGATAGGCCTGTTTGGTCCAGTCTCTTTCCCATGGTTGCTTCACTCAGCACAAAGAAATAGGAGTCCCACAAATGAATGGCTCTGGTAGGCTTGTTGCCCTCCTGCTTGCTCAGTGAGATGAACTTCGTTTGATGTACAATTTTAGAGCTGTTGTGTTTTTACTCCAGGATCACCTCGATTGCAGTGACCAAGGAGTTACTATAGGAGCTGACCAAAGCAGACTAATTAGCACAGATGTAGAAACAGCTGTAGGATGGCTTTGAGGCCACCCTGAGCTAGAACAGAGGAGTAGGGGAGTCTGGAAGTCACTAACTCATCTGTTTATGTTCTCCATGTTTCTGTTTTCTCACTGGAGCCTGCCACAGTGAGCAGTTGGCTGTTTGCCCCACGTCACCCAAATGTTCAGACTCAGCCTTCCTGCCTGTTTCTCTTATCTTCAACTAGAAAATGAAATACTTCTTCCATTAGTGTAACACATGTGGAAGCTGATACCTGGATTTCTGAAGCAGCACAGTGCTCTGAAGTGATGTTGCAGTGTGGAAGTGAGTCTTGAGGAAGAGGCGCCTATCCCCCGTTTTCATCCATCTTCTAGAGTCAGGAGAGAGAAGTGATGCTTATCTCTTAGCTGTGGTCACAGGAAGAGGTGTGGGACACTAATGAACCACTATTGGGAAATGTGGTAGGCAGCTCCACATCGAGGAAAGACAGAAACCTTAATTTGCACATAGCCCAAATTCTCTTGGTAGAGAGACTCACCCAACAAACAATGTGTAATCAGACTAAGGATATGAATGTGAGTGATATTACTGATATTAAAAAATGGTAAGGGAAATGTAGATAAAATTACTCTGCCTTTAGACATCCAATACAATTTGATAACTTAAAGATGCTGACACGCCAAGTACTGATCAGGGCATGAGGCCCTCACTTATGGCTGATTAAAGTGTAAAAACTTGCACAGGTACATTTTTAGCATCTTTCTTGTCTTAGTTTTCAATTGGAAGCAATCCAAAGTTTTCCTAAGTGGTGAACAAAGATCAGAACTTTATGCTGAGGGAAAGGACTGTCACATTTAAGTGGCTAATGTATTTTATAACTTTAAATATAGGCAAAAAATAATCTAGTCAGTCTGTAGTTGCTTAGGACCGAAGTGTGGGGTGTGGTTTAACAACTTTCTCTTCTATGTGAACTTTCCATTTTGGAGGGAAGCTCTTGAAGACACAGGGTGTTCTAAAGGAGGTGAGACACTCTACCCTGTAAGGAAGCTCTTTAAGTTCCACAAGTTAAAAACTCAGTTCTTTCAGGAAGTCTCTAAAATTGACCTGCTTTTCTAGAACCCTCTCGCCTCACATTTTCATACATAAGTAGTGAGCATCCTGGAGAGATACTCTCAGACAAGCTAAGCTGCCTAGAAGAGACTGATAGACCAGGCCACCAGGAAGAAGCAGAGACCAGCTGAGCTGCTTGGAAGAGACTCACACCAACTGTGCTGTGTGGAAGAGAGCTTCTTTCACATTTCATCTGTTAAGATGGCTGAGAGTTGTGCTGTGAATTCCAAATTTCCAGCTTTCATGAGGTGTCACCTGTACTGCAGTAGGGTCTTGGTGATGCAACTCTATCTGATCCATTTCTGGTTCTGTAATTCCTCATCCATGCTCCTGGAAGTAACCCCAATAAATTCATTGATTCATCAAGTTGGATTAAGTAGTATCATTACTTTCTTCTGCCATTGATTCCTTATCTGGAATAAGTAAACATTTGCTTATGTTTCTCCTGAAATAATGTCATACAATGGGGGAAGGGGCTACTCATAACAGTACAGAACATTTTAGGAAGATGAAATAGCATATATTGATTGCATGGATACATAATTTATTAAAATTGCTGTGCTGGTCACAAAAATTTACTTGAATTTCAGTAATACCTCAATAAGGCATATTTACATGTATCCATGTACACTGCTAGCTAAGTGGAAACTTCTGGTTTGTTTGGAAAGTCAGTTACGTCAAATGATGTTTTCCTGGTGCACACAGGTGAAAGGATATCTTGCTGGAGCAGACACAGGATGTTTTCCTGAGGCAGTCACAGGTAAAAGAATATTTTGATGTAACAGACACGTGAAAGGATGTGTGATGAAGGAATATATATATATGATTCCACACATAGTGGGAGACAAGCAAAGAGCATTGGTTTGGTTTGCTCCACCCTGCTAGTCTTCACTAACAACATGCAAGCATTGGTTCGCCTTATATAACGTTGTTGAGCTCCACTTGTGGTAACGGCATTGAGAGAAACTCACCCAAAAAACTTCTTGTCAGGTTCTTGTGGCAGCTCACCTAGGCAGGTTGGTGAGCCTTTGCAGTTTCTTCAGGACTGAACTACAGCTACTGGTTCATGCCTGATGTCTGCCTGCTGAGAGGACTGGACTGAAACTGCTCGTCTGCATGTGTTGTCTGCCTGCCTAGAGAACTGGTCTGCATCTGCCGAGTCATATTTATTGTTTGGTAGGGACTGAACTGCCGCTGAAGAAGATCAAGCTTGCCCCCCAAGAGCTATTGCTAAATAGGCTTACTTCCTCCATATCCTAATAACTTTTCTCTTCCACTATCTCTCTGGTGGGTGGCGGGCAAGAGGAGGGGTTGACTGCATACTAAAAGTAGGCTGTAAAAAAAAAATGTATGACTACATATGAGTAACTGAGGATATGAAATATAAAAATAAATTCCTGAAACTTAATATAACTGGACCAAAGATGAAACTTGAGTTGTATCTCTGGACCTGGAAGAGATACAACATCTCGAATGACCTAGAAGGCCGTTAATAGATAACTACCTAAAGCTAGTACCAGGGGCTATGGTAGTATTTATATGTAGAAGGATGTTTTCTGATAATGAATAAAGCCATTTATTAGTCTGTGCTGGCATGCATGTCGGGTCCTCCACTGGAGCATTGGGAAACCTACTGATGGCCAGATTCCCAGTATTTCCTCAATAAGAGATGGGATCTGTGAGTCTTCATTGTTGTGGTAGTATATTAACCTGCTCTATACATCCTGGTTGGTATTTATGTGCTTCTTGCTACTGCCCCAGGGTTCTGGATTCCTGAAAGAAAGACACACATACACAGCCTTATATTTTAAATACCTTAAACAGCTCAATGGTTGGGCTGCTCCCCAACTCAACATGATTAACATATGTTCCCCTACGATATTACTGAGTTAGTAGTTAATAAACCTATATTTTATCTTTGCCACCCTGGACCCTGCTGTGCACCTACATGTTGGGTGTCTCTCCCTCCTACATTTTTCTGGTGTGGTCTGTCTCCTATGCCCTCGTCATGGTGAAATTTATTCTTCTTCCTTCCTTGGTCCCTTCCCCTAAAAGTTCAGACTCTGTCTACCTGCTCAGCCATTGGTCACAGATAACTTTTTTGGCCAGTCAAAAACCAACTGGGGACAGGCTTCCTTTAGTCCTATGTGTGGGATACTGTAAACAGGTTTTGGGTAACATAATTAGCATGAAAACACAAGCCACTATATTCTATCCATCCTAGAATATTGACTGGCTTCGTCTTATACAGATCTTCTGAAGATAACCACAGGTTCTTGAGAGTTACAGCTATTTTAAATCCAGAAGACAGCCTTTCTCACAATCTCTGCCCATCCCTTGGCCCGTACATTGTTTCTGCCCACTCTTCTGCTATGTTCCCCAATCCTTTGGGTGAGGGATTGACATAGATAGCCTATTGATGGCTGGGAACTCTAAGTCACTGATTCTGAACCCTTTGACAATTTATGAAGGCCTGCATTAACTGCTGCCAACTGCAAAAAGAAGCTTCCTGACCAAGGTTCAGAGCAACACTAATTTATCTGTTTAGAAGGCAGTTGGACAACATGACCATTTAACAAAACAACAGTAGTAAGTTACTCTTTAGGGTTCATAATCTCCTGAGTGACAGGCCACTGGCCAGGCTTATAGTACTAATTGTAATTTTCCTTCTGTGGAACAGGTCTCTAATCTCATTAGAAAGCAGTTGGATACTTCTGTAACAGTCATGCCATTGCACCAGTGGGCGGATCACGTCTGTCAGGTTGGAGTTGCAGTATTCAGGACACAGTCTGAAGCCCTTTCTACCACAGTAGCTTACATAGAATCTTCAAGCACTATTAAAATTAGAGAGAATGGAGGAAGTTTTATTTATATTATTTAAAATGTATTTATTTATCAGAGTCAGTTTAGGCTGCCCTGAAACTTGCTATATTGCAGCAAGTGGTGATGACTTTCTTATCATCCTACCTTTACCTATCTAGGTGCTGAAATGACAGTTGTATGTCACCACAATCAGCCAATTTTACTTACTGAATAAAAACTCTGGAAGTAAAGTAATTAAAATATACAATCTCTGATAATAATAATAGTAGTACTGGTGATTAAATGTATTTTGTACCTTCTTTGTGCCAGACAGTGTCTCAGTTATTTATTAAAATTTCCTTTGGGTTTTGGTTATTTTCCCCATTTTAACATCAATTATTAGGAATTCACAGGAAGGTAAAACAAATTTCCCAAGAGAACACTGTTGGTAAGTAGAAAAGCCAGATTTGTATCGAGGAATGATATTTCAAAGTTTGTATTCTAAATACTTAATTACGGTACTGGAGGAGCTGGTAACAATTTTCCTGGGACAATAAGTATGACAACTGGCACCGACTATAATCCAATAATAAAGTGAGTGACTACTGAGAGATCTGCTTTATGGGGAAAAGTCTTTATATCCAGGTTCTGGGATGACTGTAAGATAGACTTTTAGAAATATCCAGAAAAAAAACCTGGCTACTATGGGAGAGCCTAATTAAAAGTCCTTGAACTAAATTCGCAAACAAGGGAGCCTTGCATGTAGAGGTGTTGTTGAAATCATAAAACGAATTGTTAGGTGCTTTAATTAGGCTTTAGCATGTTTGGAGGTCATTGGGGGATGAACTCTTCCCCTCAAATTAACTTTGGATTCTATCTCTCATTTCCCTGGTAACTCACTAACTTTAAGGATGGGAAAATATCACAAGTTCACTCCTTTGAATTTGAAATATCATGTGAAGGAGGGAGGAAGCATCATTATCACTTCCTCCCCCATTTAGATTTAAAATACTATGTGAAGATGGGGAAGTGGAGTAGCCGGGACCTGCTGAGGCCCACTATGAAAAGGCTATTTTCTCCTGATAAAGCATAGGTACTTTTTACATTTATTATCATTTTAA
The DNA here is from genome assembly GCF_011762505.2 of Arvicanthis niloticus. Classification (NCBI taxonomy): domain Eukaryota; kingdom Metazoa; phylum Chordata; class Mammalia; order Rodentia; family Muridae; genus Arvicanthis; species Arvicanthis niloticus. The sequence continues at coordinate 6,678,323 of NC_133434.1, forward strand.
AATTTCCCTTAAACCTTTTACATATATGTTATGTGATATTTGGTCCCAAGAATGGGATTTGAATTCTATTTCTGTCTCTCAGTGGAGTCACGCCATCTGAATACCCCCAAAATTGCATGATTTCAAAGGCATGCTATGGTCCCCTCCCGTGAGTTAATCCAAACGAACCTGTCAACCATGTGTACAAGAAAACACCCATCAGAAATGTGTGATTTCAGGAAATATGGTATGTCTGAAAACCTGACAAAAAGCTGGGAGGAATAATTATGCCCTTAATGACTTAACAAAATGCAAGTTTATCCTTAAAGGACCCCCTGCTTCACTGAAGTTGCTTCTGTCTTCTCCTATTATTTTTTGAGTTCTAACTCTGAAAGCATTCTTTTTAAAAATTGTTGTCTCCTTGTATCTTTAAAAAAAACCACTTTGACAACTTTTTATAGAATTAACACTTTGCCCTAGGACCCAAGGTGTTCCATATCTTTACTCTAGAGAAAACATGTTTACACATCTTGTTTTTTTTTTTTTTCCTTTCTTTTCTCTTTTCTAAAGATATGGTTTCACTCTGAAGCCAAAAATCTAATTTTGCTTTCTGTATGTGATGGTTAATATTGTAAACAAGGAAGGGTCTAGAATCACCTTGGAGACAAGCCTCTGGCAAGCTCATGAGGAGTTATCTAGATTAGATTGCTTAAAGTAGGAAGACTTACTTTAAGAGTGAACAGATTAGTTCTACTTATTTTCTTAGATGCTGTGTAACTTTAATGTTTCAAACCCTATTTTTAATGATGGTTCTTAAACACTTTAACCTCTTTTTTAGCCCACCACCCACCAGAGGTAGTGGGAAAGAAAGGATATGGGAGAAGTGGACCTGTTTAGAAAGGTTCCATGGAACAGGTCCTGTTTGTGTTGTCTAGAAATCAGCAGTTCAGTTCACAGGTTAGCAGGCAGTGGCAGCTCCATCCACTTGCAAACACTTCATGGATACACCAGCAGCCCAGTTTAATAGAGTCAAGATAGTGAACACGAATCAGCAGTGGTGGTACTACCTAGCAGAGGCAGCCCACGCCTCAGCCTCTGTAGGGGTCAGCAGGAGGAACCTGGAGGGACATGAGAAGTTCTCAGCTGTGCCTCTCACAAGGAAGTGAGTATCAGTGAAGACTCAAGACCCACAAGCATTGTACAGCTAGCTCTAAAAGCAAGCCAAGCTCAGCCTACACCACTGTTTATCAATTCCTATTCAACCCTCCAAACATCACGTGTCCTCCATGTGCCTTGCCTCAGCATGGATCTTGCCTCAGCACATGCATCCAATCAGCTGGAGTCCTTGAAGTCCCAACAAATAGAGCTCAACTAAGCAATATAAGGCAGACCAATATGTGTGTGTTGTTAGCAAAGAATCCTTTATCATGTGTCCTTTCACATGCTTCCTTTAGCGGAACATCCTCTCTGCTGTGTCTGCTTCAGTGGAACGTTCTTTCACGAGTCTGCTTTAGTCTTTCACCTGTGTCCACTTCAGGAAAATACTCCTTCACATGTTTGCCTCAGCAAAACACCATCGAACAGAACTGACTTTCTGAAGAACCCTTAAGTTCTTCTTCAATGCTGTCTGAGGTGTGGCCGTAACAATAGAGTCCTGTCTCATGCCATTTCTTCTTTCTGGCCAGGTTTGTGCTGTTTTTTCTTTTTCTTTTTTTTCTGTTTATGAAAATAAATTTTTTCCTCACTTAATATTATTGATTACATCTCCCTTTTTCTCCACTCACAGTTCCTCATCCCCTCTCCTCCTATCAGAATCCATCTTTTTCTCAGAATAATTCTACAGGATAATAAAATAATTCTACAGGATAATAAAGAATAATTCTACAGGATAATAAAATAATGAAATAAAATAAAAGCTAAAACAAAACTAACACATTGGAACAGGACAAAACAAACACATAGAAGGAAAAGAGACTAAGAGAAGGTACTAGAAATTGCTATCGGTACAGAGACCCACTCATTTGCACACTTTGGAGTTCCATAAAAATCTTAAACCGTAAGCCACAACATATATGCAAAAGACCTGCAAGGTAAAAAGAGATAAAAATATATAAACAAAATAAAATAAAAATTGAAAAAATATAATACATTAAAAAAAAAAGAGAGAGGGAAAAGCCCTGACATGGCATTATGTGACAAGGAACCTCTAAAGATGCGGTTGACTTCACTTTCTCTTGTCATCTACTGCTGGGCAGAGAGCCCAGCCTTATGAGTGGTTTGCTTCCCCAGTGAGATTCACTTGGAGAAAACTAGCTTTCATACTCAAGTGGTTATCAATTGGAGATAGCTTTCTGGGTTAGGGATGGGGTTTGTGTCTGTTTTTTCCTTTAAGCTCTAGCATCCCATATGGGGCAGATATGTACAGGCCCTGTGCATGTTGTCTCAGACTCCATGAGTTCATATGTGCACCCATCCTGGTGATTCTGAGGGCCTTGTTTTCTTGGTGTTTTTTATGTTAGTATTCTGTCTGGCAACAGGCAGGTATGCTCCTCCCCACAGTTACCTGGCAACAGGCAGGTATGCTCCTCTCCACAGTTACCTGGCAACAGCCAGCTATGCTCCTCTCCACAGTTACCTGGCAACAGCCAGGTATGCTCCTCCCCACAGTTACCTGGCAACAGCCAGGTAGGCCTGGCCCACTATAAAAGGGGCTGCTTGCCCCCTCCTCTCTCTCTTACTCTCTTATTCTCTTGCCTCTAGCTTCTCTGTCCCCTCCCCCTCCCCTTCTCTTCCTCTCTCCCCACGTGGTCATGACCTTCCTCTATTTCTCTTCTTCCTCTCTTCTTCCATCTTCTTCTCCCCATCTTTGCCCTATCTCCTGAATAAACCTCCCCCCCCGCCCCCACATCCCTCCTCTAATTGTGTGGTCTGGAGTGATCTGTTCTGAGCTGCACGGGGACATCTAACACTTTATCCCCTTTAATTCTTACACATGTTCTCCCTCCTCTGCTTCTGGGTTCCCTGATCTCTGATCAGAGTGACTTTATGATGTAGAGTGAAAAATTATAAAGGCCATTTTATGAAATATGTGTAGATTTCTTTGCCCTTAGGCCTGGGCAGAAAAATGCAGGTCCCAGAACGCGGAACTGAAAATAAGATTTCAGGCCCCCCAGGACACTTGCTGGATGAATTACATTCCTCAAGCCTCAGGCAGTAGGCCCACTATGGGTGGGAGAGGCCCAAGGCAGGAAGACACATTCCTGACCACAGATAAAGATGCTGCCACCTAGGTGGGGCTATAGCCGGAAGAAGTGAAGATAGTTAATCTGAAATAGTTGGTAAATGACAGGGTGGGACACAGTGACATGGTAAACCATTCAGGGTGGGTTTCTCTGGAATGTTTCACTATTCTTATGTTATGTAGCCTTGGCAACCCCTCACCCCCTCCCCACTCCCCTGGTTTGTGGTTTTCCTCTTTAAAAGACCCCTTAATCCGTCACTCGAGGCCAAAGCTTGCTCTTGAGAGAGAGCTTGTGGTTTGACCGCCGGCCAACTTCCCTAATAAAGCCTCTGCTGATTGCATCCAGGTATGGTTTCTTGCGATCTTTGGGTGGTCGTGATTTCCTGAGACTTGAGGAAGGCTCTCCCGAGTATGGGGGTCTTCATTGAAAACATCCCATTGAGGACTGAGTGTGTTCTAGTGCTTTTCACTCCCTGCATAACATCTGGTTGTGGGTTTCTGCGTTTGTTCCCATCTGCTGCAGCAGAAAGCTTTTCTGATAACGGTTGTCAAGGCACTGATCTATGAGTATCAATGCCACTGAGGGTCATTTAATTACTATTATTATTTTTTTATTTTTGATCAGTTGCATTTGTTGTCCCTCCAGGTCCCTCGGGTATCCAGTCTCAGGTTCTTGGTCATCCAGGTAGTGTTAGGTTTGGGTTCTAGCTCATGGAGTGAGCCTCACATTAAATCAGATACTGGTTGATTACTCCCCCCTCAAGCTTTGGGCTACCATTGGACTAGCATTTCTTACAGGTAGGACACTCTTGCAGATCACAGAGTTCCTGGCTGGGTTGGTGTTTACATTTCTTCTTTGGTAGGGTGTACTCTTCCTTGAGCAGGCCTGAGTTGTTTGCCACAATAGACCACAATAGGACCCAGGAGGCATTTCCTGCCTTGGCACCTGCAGTCTGCTACTGGAGCTGAGAAGCATAGACTGCCTGCTGAGCTTGCCTTGAAACTCCCCAGGCCTGTAATTAAGGATGGATTCCCCTCACCCACTCTGTCTGACTGAAGCTAGAACAGTCTCTGGTGGTGGGGATGGGGTTTTCCCTTTTTATTTGAAAGTCATACATTAAACTTTGAGCCTCGGTCAGAGAACTTTGTCCTGGTTTCATCTCTTCCTGCCCTCCTGTCCCTTCTTCCATTCCCAGCCTCTCTTTCAGGTGAACCTGGTTGACTGTGGCTGCTGGCAGTTACAGTAGGGTGCAAAGTACCCTGTACTAAAGACACTAGACTGTAGGAGTGAGGGCTCTATATAGTTTGTGCTTCTTCTAATGCAAGGCTCTGGACTGTACTTGCAATCCATGGTCTTCCTGAAGCCTAGGAGCCTAAGAGCTATACACATACATATATGCAAAATGTATTGTATGCAGGACATCTCAAATTCTGCAATGTTGAAATAATACGTAGTTTAAACCAGAAATAAATAAACAAAGGAAGTCACTTTTCTGAGACTCAAAGCTTTGGAAGCTATCAATATTGCAATAAAGTGGAAAAAACTGTCAACATAGTTGTTTTTTACTTGAGTTTTAGCTTATACTGGAGCAAGTCATTAGGTAACATGGCTTTAGAGAAGCCTGTCTAAGATTCATTTGGAAATGAGGTTGTCATGGCAACTGTCTCTGAAGCAACAGACAAAATCCCCTCAGAGCTTCCAGAGAACCTCCAACGTCTTCTTTACACTTGGATCCGAGGAGCCTGCCTTATGGGCTTATTTTAATTTGGTTTTAATGAATTGCCTTTCTTTTTCTTTTTTGGGGTGAGATTGGAATCCTTCAGACTTACTCTGGGATGGGGGCAATTCCATGTTAACTGATGATGGATTGCCATTGTCAACGTTGAACTGAGAGCGAGCAGGTTCTCACGGATGTATGGGTGTGGTCTCAACACATGCACAGACCAGTGTGCTGTGATTTTTAGAAGATGGACTTCTGTTTTTGTAAAGGTTTGTCAACTTCACCAAGACCATTTCTGTCATTATTTTGGAACAAAACCACATTTCATGTTGTAGGTCAAATTTCTCTAAATTCAGAGATTTATTTTATGTCTATGTAGTCAGTAGTCCTTATATTCCCTTATCATATGTATATATACTATTATATATACATATTATATAACAGCAGCAATGAGCCCAATTTCCATAGAAAACTTTATTAGTCCCTATATTTATATTTATTTATATTATTTATGAAGTCACTTCTTGAAAGTGGTTTGATAATATGCACATCTCCCTGAAGACAAACCTGCTTGTGGGAGACAAAGCTGGGTGCTGTCAGTAATGTATCTGGAGTTTAAGGAGCTCAGTGGGGTTGACTGAAGATTCATTCTGTAGTGTATTATCTGGGTGCTCTACCATTTTAAATGCAGAATGATAGATCTTCCTTTGAAGTTGTTGTGAACAATAAGTAAGACAGAATTACTAGCACACTGCCATTGGATCCTTTGTCTTTGAATGAGGTTCCTGGACCAGATGTGGTGTTTTGTGTATAGTAAGTGCTTCAGTACAGAAGAGCAAAAATAGATTTTTTCCATAGTACATTGTTTTTAATTGTGCATATAAAGATGCAACTGTAGAGTGAAAAATTATAAAGACCATTTTATGAAATATATACAGGCTTTTTCTTTACCCTAGACCTGAGCAAAAGAATGCAAAACTTCAGTTCCAGAAAGCAGAACTGGATGTAAGATTTCAGGCCTTCAGCAAGCCAGTGGTGGCGCAGCGGCTAGGGTAGCCACCTGCAGAAGGTGAGCCCGTGCCCTTTGCTCTCTCTCTCCGGGTTCGAATCCTGCTTTCCTGGTGTCACTCTGCCCGAGTTTCATAGGAAAAAAAAAAAAAAAAAGGTTTCAGGCCTTCACTGCTCTGGGACACATTCCGGGTGGAGGGCATTATCCCTGATTCAGAGGACACTTGCTGGATTAACATTCTTCAAGCCTCAGGGTGGGCAAGGCCCAAAGCAAGAAGACATTCCTGACCACAGAGAAAGATGCAAGTCATCTGGGTGGTTCCAAGAAGTAGCTAACTTTTTACTGTTCTTGGTTACCCCCCCCCCCTTGAGGTTTTCCCAGTGTTACAGCCTACTTATGTTCAAAATTTGTAAAACAACCAATCATGTGTAACCGTGTGAAAATGCAACCAATCACATGTAACTGCATGAAAATTCCTTCCTTTCCCCACCCCATGCTATAAAAAAATCCCTCAGCTTGCTGGCCTTTTGTCAAAATTCTGACGAGCAGTTTTGACCTTGGCTAGCCAACTCTCCCCAATAAACCTCTGCTGATTGCATCCAGGTATGGTTTCTTGTGATTTTTGGGTGGTCATGATTTTCTGAAACTTGAGGAAGGGTCTCCTGAGTTTGGGGGTCTTCACAACTTAATGAGAAAACATAATTAAAAGCTACATGTTTTATTATCAAGGGCATATGTGTATGTGTGTGTGGTGGGGTGGGGGTGTGGAGAAGGCAGACTTCTGACAGTGGATCTGTGAGCCCATTACTAGATTTCTAATCCAGAGTCAAAGTCTTTAGACCCCCGTGACCCACAGTGCCAGGAATGTATGCAGTTGTTTTGTGCAAAGACTATACTGAAGTGTTTATAAAAAGATAAAAAGATAAAGAGAATATGTTCTGTGGGTGTGTGGAGAGGTATGGGAAGGGGATGTCTCAGCGGGCCCATGTAGAGGCATCTCTTCCCGTGAGGGACCAGTTTATTGAGGGCATGGGGCGGGGAGCCATGAGGGTAGTAGAGGCAGAGAGTGAGAGAGAGAGAGAGAGAGAGAGAGAGAGAGAGAAGAAAGAGGGACAGACACAGAGACATAGGCAGACAGAGACAGAGAGGGAGAGAGAGAGAGAGAGAGAGAGAGAGAGAGAGAGAGAGAGAGAGAGAGGCAGAGTAGCAGAGAAGCAGAGAAGCAGAGGAGTAGAGAAGTGGAGGCAGGCCATGACCACGTGGAGAGAGACGAAAAACGGGGGAGAGGGGACAGAGAGGCAAGAGAGTAAGAATAAGAGATTAAGAGGGTAAGGAGGGGGCAAGCAGCCCCTTTTATAATGGACCAGGCCTCCCTGGCTGTTGCTAGGTAACTGTGGGGAGGAGCATACCTGGCTGTTGCCAGGTAACTGTGGAGGTGGAGTTTAGACAGAATACTAACATATAGGAGAGCATCAGGGCAAATGCATACCAGAGAGCGTGTTCTGCAGTTCAGTCTGTGAACCAAGGAAAAACTAAAGGTTTTGGTCTTAAAAGTAATGAACCAGAAACAGACAGGAGCATCGCCTTCCTTTTCTTTCAGAGCAATTTGTGTTCAGAAGTTGTAGAGAGCAGCCATGTGGCTATAAACTAAAGGGGTAAGTGCCTGACTGACACACAGTGTCCTGATGAGATGAGTTACATTTTGAAAGCCAGGTGCCTTAATGTTCACCTGCCACTCACTAGCCTTGAGACTTTGTACCAGTTACTTAGACCCAGGGTCCTCACCTGCAAAAATGGACAAAGTTGTAATAACACACAGCATTTGACACATTCAGTAAACATTCCCCTTCATTTATATTAATTTTTTTATTCATTAATTAATTTATTCACTTTACATCCCGATATCACCCTTTCCCTTCCCCCTTCATAGAGCTTTTCTCCCTATTCCCTTCTCCCTTTTTACTCTGAGTACAGGGAATCACCCCCTGGGTACCACACCATTCTGGCACATCAGGTCACTTCAGGACTAAGCACATCTCCCACTGAGGTCAGACAAGGCATCACAGTTAGGGAAATGGGATCCACAGGTAGGCAACAGGTTCAGGGACAACCCTCACTGCAGTTGTTAGGGGACTTACATGCATGCCAAACTGCCCCTCTGCTATATATGTGCAGAAGGTGGGTGGGTCCAACCCATGTATGCTCTTTGGTTGGTGGCTTAGTCTCAAGAAGTCCCCAAAGGTCCAGGTTAGTTGACTGTTGGTTTTCTTGTGGAGTCCCTATCCCTTATGGAGCCTTCAATCTTTCTCTCAAGTCTTTACTCTGTAATCTTCATTTAATGTTTAGCTATGGGTCTCTGCATCTGTTTCCATTGGCTGCTGGGTGGAGCCTCTTAGAGGACAGTTATGCTAGGCTCTTGCCTGTAAGCGTAAGAGTCTCATAAATAGTGTCAAGGATTGGTTTAAGCCATGGGATGGGTGTCAATTTGAGTCAGTCATTGGTTGAGTCATTCTCTCAGTCTCTGTTTTGTCTGTGTTCCTGCACATCTTGTAGCCAGGATACTTTTTTGGGTCTAAGGTTTTGTGGGTGGGTTCCTGTTCTTATTCATCTACTGAGAGTCCTGCTTGACTATAAGCAGTGGCCACTTTAGGGGTCATAGCCCCCACTGCTAGGAGTATCAGTTAAAGTTACCCCCGTAGACTCTCTGGAGCCTCCCCCTGAACCCCTTTCCAGAACTCTAAAGATGTCCCCTCCCACTGCTGATTTCTGTTCTCCTCTGCACCCCCTACACCAACCCCCAACACTGTTCCCTTCTCCATCTCCTCTCCCACCTCTCCCACTTACTTCCCTCCCTCCATTCACCTTCAGAGACTTAGCTTTTAGTTTCACCCATTTACACAATTACTATTATCATCCAATAATGGTTGTAGAAGACGAGACTTTGGGTGTAGCAGAGCCCAATTAATTTACTCAATTCGATCCCAGTGGTAGCATTGTGCTGCTCACTACCCACCCTAATGTTCTGGGTTTCCGAATGAAATACACACACACACACACACACACACACACACACACACACACACACACACACTTTTCATATTTTGATATGCCTTAAACAGCTCAGTGGCTGGGCCACTTCTTAATCTCGACAAGGCTAATCTACCTCTCTCTGATATATCCAAGTTATTACTTACTAAAATCTATATTCCATCTTTGCTGTCCTAAACTCAGTCAGGGGTACCCTCTTGGGGCTGTTCTTTCCTGGCCCCTACATGGTGGCTATGCTCTTCAACCTGTACTTTCTCAGGTGTGGTTTCTCCTCTCCTCTACCTTCTCCCAGTATGGTATCTCTTTCTTCCTTCTCCTCTCCCTAGCCCGGGAATGCTAAAAGTACCACCTCTGTTTGCCCTGTCCAGCCATTGGCTGTGAGCATCTTTATTTACCAATCAGAACCAACTGGGGGCAGGGTCCCTCAGTGTTTTATGTGCAGAACAGTGCAAACAGGTTTTTAGGGGGCATAATTAGCATGAGAATACAAGCAGCTACATTTGAGTTACACAATTTCATCCCCAGGCTCTGCTTACTGCAGTTTATAACATATATGGAAGATCTGGACAGAGTCAAATGTATCTCCTCCTCCATGAAAGTTTCCTCCCGGGTTTCACTGCCAGCTGGGACTCCAGATCCCATTGTTATTGCGTTGAGATTTCTCTATCACCATCATGGGGAACATGGACTTGATCACAGTCCATGAACTCTCACAGACTCACAGGTACTTTTTTTTTTTTTTTTGTTAACATGGTTCTTTGGAGATTTAAAAAAAATATTGATTCTTTTGTGAAGTCCATATCACGATTCCAATCCCAAACACCTCCCCGTTTCTTCATATCTGCCCTCTGCCCTTGCAACCTCCCCACCCAAAACAAATCAAAAATCTTTCCGTGGAAGCTGTGGTGTGTCACAGTGTGTTATACAGTATGACGTTTTCCTCAAACAGCTTTACTTGCAAATATTCATTGCAATGAGTCATTGGTCTGGTTTAAGGCCTCTGGCTTCTGCTATGCTATCAGTACTGGGTCCTCATGGAGACTTCTCTCAGATATTCTGTGTCATGAAGATCTCGCAGTGTTGCTTCTTCAGGACCAGTCTCTCCACACACTCCAGCAGTTCATAGATGAGGTAGATGTTGGGGTGGACTAACCCAAAGCTCTGCATCTGGGCCTTGTTGGTTGCTGAGTTGGTCAGCCTGACAGCTCTCCTGAACCTACCATGGTCAGCTTTCCTGCTTTGCCCAGGGGAAGAACAAGGCCAGCTAGTGGTAGCAGGGAAGGCGTGGGACAAGCTCTTCTGCTTTTACACCTTCAGGGCCAGCTCTCTAGCACTGCCATGGCAAGATCTGGGGCTAGCTTTCATGACTTTATATCCTAGGAACCAGATCCTCTGAGTGCTGCAGCCAGTGAGGGGCAGGGCCATCTCTGAGCAGCTTTGGGACCTCAACATGGCTCCAGGCAGCAACCCAGACAAGGGACATCTTTATGGCCTTTGTTGGTAATATAAGAACATAGACATCGACACAGAGCCCTGATTCTGCAGGACTGAAGACCTAGAAATGGCCCTCCGTGGCAGGCTGAGCCAGGACATCACTAAGGCCTCAGGTGGCAGCATAGGCTACTCACATCAGGCTATTTCTTATCATCTTAACATCTCCACTTCCACTTCACTTCAGAATGCTCAAGCCGTTCAGGTTCTCTTTCTCTCCCATCTCTCCACCACCTATTTATTCAACATAGTAGCCTCTGTGTATCTTCTGACCATCAGTGCCCCACGGCAGCATCCTTTAGAGTTTTTTAGTTTTTAATATCATCCCCTCAAAATGAATGAATTTTCTTCAGGTGATTTTCTTTGCAGGGTGTATGGTCTATGACTAAACTTTTATTATCTGAGCCTTTTACACTGTCAGTGTTATATAACAAGTAAGTAGTCCTGTATATGACCTCCTGTTGTACCTGGCACCATGCTTTCTCAGTTCTGTTTACTTCACTACTTACTTGGGGTGTATTGATAATAAGGAGTTCTCGAGCTATGGCATGCATAGGAAATAGTGTCTTCTGATATGTTTTCAGATAGTATCATCAATCACTGTATGTGACATCATTTTCTTCCTTGAGGTGCCCTTCCATAGTTCTTTTATTTTTATTTTTTCAGGTTACTTCACACTGTTTTATTTGGGAGCAGGTGCCACGTTCACTCCTCAGTCATGGACTTCACATCTCATATGCTTCTGTACTCATGAACTCACCTAGCACCGAAGGGTCACTCAGTGTCATTTTGATGAGCCAAGCATCTTCATAAGAGGATATGTTGGTGAGTCCCAGGATTTCAGATGCCTCCGACCCAGAAAGGTGTATTATTTGTAGAAATACTGCAATTTCAGGTCTCTTTATGGAGTGGATGGAACAAGTCCCTTAGTTCACCATTCCAACTCCTAGCTCCAACAACCTATTTAAGACATTGTCCCGAATAGCAGACATATCATATAATTAGATAATGAGAACAGATATTACACTTAATTCTAGCCAAGAGGCCAAGAAGGAATCTGCAATAACTCTTACATCAATTTTTTTTTTTTAAATTGCTGCGGCCACTGGTATTGAGGTTTTCATTATTTGATTCCCCCCCCCTTGCTCTTCCTCCCCCCTTCCATCATTCCGCATCATTCCTGCTCTTTGTTCTTTTTCTTTTCTTTTTCTTCTTCTCTCCATCTGCTACCCCCACTTCACTCTTTTTAAAGATGGTGCAGCTTCAGGTAGCCTGGAACTTGTTATGTAAAACAGTCTGACTTCTAACCTGTGATGATCCTTCTGGCTCTGTCTTCCAAGTTCTGGGAGGACTATGCTACCACAAATGGCTCTTGATTTTTTTGTTTCTTATTCTCTTCCAGAACTTTTCATATTAGCTCCAAAAGAGGCAGCTTAAAAATATTGAGTACTAGTCAATTCCACATAATTACAATTTTTCTCTTCTTTGGATGAGACAGTTTGATGTACTTCAAACTGCATTTAACACCTTGGCTGGGGGTGGGGATTATTTCCCTATTCCCTAACAAGGTTGTGTCCACATTTAACTCATTAATTTGAGGAATAGAAGTGTCAAATTCCCTGCAAAACCTTTAACAGAATATCTACTTGTAAAAAAATGGTTTAGTTTATTTATTTTTAATCTCTCTCTCTCTCTCTCTCTCTCTCTCTCTCTCTCTCTCTCTCTGTGTGTGTGTGTGTGTGTGTAGTACAGGCATCTGTTGAGGCCAGAAAAGGACACCCTATCCTCTGGAACTGGCATTACTGGCGGTTGTGAACCACTTAATATGGATGCTGGGAACTGAACTCAAGTCTTCTGGAAGAGCTGCACATGCTCTTAACAGCTGAGCCATCATCCCAGCCCAGAATATGCACTATGAAGTGTTTTTTTTCTTTCTAAAATCAAGTAAAGGATCCTTTACTTCTCTCATTACTGTGGTTTTTATTATCATCATTATTTTTTCAATAAATAATTCAAGCTCCAGTGTCTTATATCTTATATGTAGAGGAAATTTTAACTTTCTCTTAATGGAGTTATTTTAATCCATATATATTTTTTTAAAATTTTAAGATATAGATTTTGTAATTACAGAATAGTTGATGTCAAATGTATTTATATATCATTTCAACTCACCTTTTTACATCTCAAAGTAGGTAAACTTTGGAAACTAAAATTTACCTGTTGACCAAGGACAAATATACCTGGTGCTGGCATTGGAATCCTGGCTTGAATCCCACTTCATTATGGTTTTTAATTATGAAGTATATTTTTTGCCTTCCCTTTTTCTTGGAAGATTTTATTTCACATGTTAGTTGACCTAACACATTTAAGTAATTCCATGTTCTTTTTCACAGGATAATTTGAATATATCACACTTTGCAAACGCGTAGGAGGTGAAATATTTTGTTGAGTTGGCTTTGGCAAAGGGACAAGATTGGTACCGGATGAATTTTTAATGTGTGTGAGGGAGGCATGTTTGGTTTCATATAGGAGTAAACGTGGTGTCCTCTGGCTTGGTGGATGGAGCCCTAGGGAGACAGTTTAGTGGAATACACGTTGTAAAAAATAAAGAGGCATGTATGATAAGGAATGTGTACTTAAAATACTATGATAAGGTCATGGATTATATAATAATAATATCCTGGGGGCCCATCAAACAAAATAGGCTATTGCTATTGTTGTTACCTACTATAACTTAATGCTAAGACTCTGTTGCTGACGGCATCACACAATTTGGCCACAGGACATGGAGAAATAAACTGACACTGACTCAGAAGCTTTTTCCCTGTTGATTTTATAGAAGGTGCTATTCAGACTGCAGAGAGAGAGAGAGAGAGAGAGAGAGAGAGAGAGAGAGAGAGAGAGAGAAGCGTCATCAAAAGTCTTACTCAGCTATAAATTCTGTGAGCTACAATCATGACAACTGGGCAAGATATATCCATGTGTGCAATTGTGACATGAATGATAGGAAGCAATAAATCACACCTTGATGGCCTGATCTGCAGGAGGAAAGACATGCTGGTTCTGGATCTGACCAAGAACCTATGACTGGGAGCTCATAGACTCCCATGGTGAACCTATTACTGTTATTTTGCTAAGCGGACATAGTACTGAACTGAACTTTAAATACATAACTTTATACAAGTAGATTATTGCAGCCCTAAGTTCTCATCAGAACGGCTTTTTGTACAATAGACAGTAATTAATGCAAAAACTCACAATTAGTCCAATGTATATCATGTCTGTGGAATTCTCAGACCCAAATGGGACATTTATATCACACCCTTTCCACCAAGGGTTAGGCAACATTGTAGAAGAGGAGGCAGCATGTCTGGCAGGACCAGCATGAAACAGTGTCTCTTGGACACGACAGGACTGTTGAACTCATGAATTCATAGCAGCTGTTGTTGACCATACAGCATCAAGCCAGTCAAAATTCCAGCATGGAAAGGAGAAAGACTGGTGAGCTCTTATCCCTACCAGAGGAACTATTGACAGTTGATGGCTTCTAGGGGAGTGAAATCAGTTTTCTTTAATGATATGGCTCATTGTAGATCAACCATGATTCAATAGGTGGTCCTATATTCATGCATACATAGACATCCCAAATTAAATTCAATGAGTCATTAAAAAAGGAGGAAATGAAGCTTTGGGTGGGGGAAGTAAAAGGTTGAATTGGAAAGACTTAGGAAGAGGAGCAAACATGATAAAAATAATACTAGTGGGGGTAAATATAATTAAAATATATTTTGTGTATGGAGGAGTGAGAGAGAAGACTGAAGGAGCTGAAGGGGTTTGTGGCCCCATGGGGAGAGCAACAATACCAACCAACCAGAGTTCCCAGGGTCTAAACCACCAGCCTGGGAGCACATAGGGAGGGACCCATGGCTCCAGCTGTATATGCAGGAGAGGATGGCCTTGGTCCCATGAAGGCTGAACACCGAGTGTGGAGGAATTTGTGGGTGGGAAGGTAGGAGTGGGCGGGTGAGTGGGGGCACATCCTCATAGAAGCAGGAGGAGGGGGGATGGAATAGGGGATTCCTGGGTGGGGGGGGGGATGGGGAAAGGAGATCACATCTGAAATGTAAATAAAATATCCAATTAAAAAGTGAAAATGAAATTCATGATTAATAAAAACATATTAGCGACATGTGAAGAAAACTTCTATCTTGAAAGGAATAACATGTTTACAATTATGTACTCTACATTGGTTGACACTTTTTTTTATTAGTGGGGGTATTTTTGAAACATAAAGATTAGTAGAATAAGAAGGCTTAATTGTGGTCAGAAATGGGAAGGTGGGGCAGAGGAAGGAATATGTGGAGGGATAACTAAAACTAAAGACTCTTCCACAATAATCAAAAGTAACATCAAGATGGACAAATAGAAGCAGCAGAATAGATAGACAGAAACACACACAGAAATTGGGTCATTTGATTTTTTAAAAAATTAATTCTTGAAGAATTTTGCACAGCATGTTTCAATCTTATTCAGGCCCCCTCCTCCTCCCCTCACCATCCCTTCTTTCTCTATCTACTCATCTGTTTGTACTTTTCCACCAAATCAATTAAATCCAATTTTTGCTGCCCTTGTATTCTTCAATGTGTGGTCATTCACTTGTGGTCATTGACTGGAGCACGGTTGATCTAACAGGGGCAACAGTGTTGAAGAACACCATCTCTCCTTTCCTAGCAACTTTCCATTGACAATAGCTTCTCGGCCAGGGGTAAAGCTCTGCCTACTTCCTCTCACAGGAGAGGAGCTTGGTCTAGTTTGAACATACACAAGAGTGTGCACGCTGTCACATTGCTGTGAATTCATATGTGTAGCAGTCCTGCAGGGTACAGTAGATATTCTTTATTTGAATTCATTTATCATCTCTGGCACTTACAGTCTTCTTACAGTCTTTACAATGATCCTTCATCCTTAGGAGGGTAGGATATGATGTTGATGTCTCATTTAGGGCCGAGCATTCTGTCGTCTCTTATTCGCTCTGCTTTGCCAGCTGTAAGTCTGAGTGTTAATCACTGCTTATTGCCAATAGAAACTTCTCTGATAAGTGTTGAGAGATTAATTATTAATTTATTACTAGTATAACAATAAGTCATTAGAATTCAATTTACTATTACGTCCATTTAGCTGCACGATAGTAGGTTCACTCCTAGGGCCTATGATTTGTTGAATCGCATGCTCTTGAACCAACAATGGTCTAAGATACGAGTTGCATCTTTTGAAATGAGCCTTAAATCCAATCAGAAAGTGGTTGGTTACTCCCGTGATTAATGCCATTATTGTATCTGTGGGCATATCTTGCTCAGCCAATCGGCTAAATCACCTTTATTAAGTTTAATAAATTATTCTGGCTACAGCAGATCCTTAATATTTTAATTAATTTTAGTTATCTCATAAATTCCTATTTTTAAAAAAACCCCTGGTCATTTTGATAGGAACCGCCTTAAATATATGAAAAGTAGGCACTTGTAGTCTCCTTAGAAACAGATGGGAGTAACTGCTTTAATTTCTCTAATGTGGCATCTCTTAAAATACTTCAAATTTCAAAATGATCGCTGAAGAATACATTTTTGTGTTGTTTTGTTTTGCATTTCTCTTATGATGAGAAAGACGAGAACGTTTTTGAATGTTCAATGGCTGCTGAATTCTTTTAGGTAGTGTTCTTGTATCCTTGGCTCATTTTCTTCTGATTCTTTTCTTTTCCTTTGTATAGTAGGGAAATGGAAATCCCTAGCACACAAACTTTTTTACCTCAGGTAGAAGTTACATGTATTTCCTTTCATTCTGTTATTTGGCTTTTGACTTGTCCTGTATTGTTTTTTTAAAAAAGTTTCTCTTGGTTAAATTTATTATTATTTTATAACTTATGATATTTTAACCATAGTTAGATACGCTTCACGGCTTCATAGTTCGTGAAGCAATTTACTTAGAACTCCATTCCGTTTGCGTCATTTTATGCCTTGAACAGGTAGATGGCTGGTTTATTTATGAGTTGTACAGATGTGCGGTGTGAATGGATCCCACTTCATCTTTTTTTTCCATATGGTTATTCATTTACTCCACTGCTATTTGCAAACATGTTCATCTTTTTCTAGTTTTGAGCTCCTGCCTTTATCACACAGTAAATGTCAAGGATGTTAGGCTATTTCTGAGTTCTCCATTCTGCCCCACTGGTCCATCAGTCTACCAGTAAGCTAATCCCACACTGCTTTAACTATAGAAACTTCATTATGTTCTTATACCATTAGGGTAACTTCCCATTCACTCTTTTTTTTGGGGGGGGTGGGGAAGATTTGCTGAATATTTATGTTTAACCATAACTTTTGTAATTAATTTGGTTTAACTCCAACAAAATATCTGATAGCATAGATGCACTAATTTTTTTTCTTAAGTTGATAAGTAAACTAGGGAGTGGAGTGTCTTACTTAGGGTTTTATTGTTGTGAACAGACACCATGACCAAGGCAATGCTTATAAAGGACAATATTTAATTGGGGCTGGCTTACAGGTTCAGCGGTTCAGTACAATATCATTATGGCAGGAAGCACGGCACTGGAGGAGCTGAGAGTTCTACATGTTGTTCTGAAGGCAAAGAGGAAAAACTTATGTCTTCTAGGCAGCTAGGAGGAGAACCTCAAAGCCCACCCCAACAGTGACACACTTCTTCCAACAAGGCCACACCTACTCCAACAAGGCCACACCTACTCCAACAAGGCCACACCTCCTAGTAGTGCTAGTCTCTGAGTCAAGCATATTCAAACCACCACAGGGGTGTATGTTCTCACACCCCAAGATTTTAAAGCTTCTAGTTGTGAAGTGTAATACAGCTTCCTGTTTTTTTGATTTTTTTTTATTTCAGGTTTCTATCAGTATTTTTGATAATGTTAAATAATTTGATTTGTTTCTCTTTTGCATACATTCTACTGGTCATATGTATGAAAATGCTACCATGACTTTAATAAAAGTCTTATCTTTTACTAGGTTTTCTGTTATTTCGTTATATGAACTACACTAATAAATGTTTGTTTTATACATTGTAATATAGTTTGTCACTTATAGATATTTTTATTTTTGAGTTTTTCTTTTTGATTGACATCATAACTGTGCTTATGAAGCTCAGTGTGATGTTTCATTCCATGTTTTCAGTGTATAATGATCAAATCAGGGCAGTTAGCTTAACTGTCACCTTAAATGTTCCTTCTTTATAGTGAGTACATTAAAAACCTGTACATTTTGTGCTCCGTTACCTCCAACTTTTAAGCCACTTATTCTTTTCTTTAAAAATTTATTTATTTATTTTTATTTTTTCCCTTTTTATTGGATATTATATTTACGTTTCAAATTTTATCCCCTTACCCCAATTCCCCCCACCACCCAGGAACCCCTTATCCCATCCCCCCTCCTCCTGCTTCTATGAGGGTGTGCCCCCACCTACCTCCCCACTCCCACCTCCCCACCCTTGAATTTCCCCCCATTCAGTGTTCAGCCTTCATGGGACCAAAGATCGCCTCTCCCACCTATGCCCGACAAGGCCATCCTCCCCTACATATACAGCTGGAATCATGGTAAGCCACTTATTCCATCCTCCTTTACATGAATCAATGTTTTTTCATAACTTAAATACAACATTAAACAATAGTGATGTCTTTAAGTACGATGGCTTTATTCTGTCTTCTAATTAGAAATGAATTTCAAATTGCTACCCTTTGACCTAAGATTTTTGTATTTTACTATTGATTAGTTTGGATCTGAAATGTCACCTAAAGGCTTATATGCTAAAGTATTGGTTCCCAGATCATAAATAATTTTTGGTGGCGGTGGAGTCTTTAGGACGTGGGGCCTTGTTGGAGGAAGTTTGGGTCACTAATGTGTGTTTCTGAAAGCGATATCAGGACCCTGTACCCTCTTCTTTTTTTCTTTGCTTCCTGGTTGCTGTGAAATATATAGGTTACCTTTCTCACATGCTCCTACCATGGTGTACTCAGAAGGTAAAACAAACAAACAATCAATCAACCAACCACAACCAAAACAAAACATGTCCCCAGTGATCATGGACTGAAAATTCTGAAACCATGTACAAAAATTGGCTTTTTCTGTTCCAGCCATGAGGTGGAAGTTGGCACACTGTTTGACCTCAATTAGTTATTTAGTAACTTGTTATTGAGTCTTTCATTATTGTATGATTGCAAGAATCCCATCTGCCTGTAAGAAACAAAGATCCCAGGCACCTTTTCTTCACTTTTTCCCATTGGTTTGGTTTAGCAACACTTCAGTACACTATAACAACCAAAATATTGCTGTTGGTACCGCCAAGATACATAACAATCCATTGCCACAAGGCTCTCTTGTTTCCACTGCCTTTTTATATCACACCTTTCTCCTCCAAGAAGGAACGCGTTATTCATGCACATTGCAACTTGGGTGCATCTCAATAGAATTATGCTGTGTGAAAAAGAAGCCAATTTTGATGGTTAAATACTGTCTGATTCCATTATATAACACAGTTGAGATGAGGAAAGGGTAGAAACGAGGAGCAGATTA
Source organism: Arvicanthis niloticus (assembly GCF_011762505.2). Lineage (NCBI taxonomy): Eukaryota > Metazoa > Chordata > Mammalia > Rodentia > Muridae > Arvicanthis > Arvicanthis niloticus. The sequence goes on from NC_133434.1 coordinate 6,697,403, forward strand.
GTGGTTGTCTGAACTGAAATTATACCTGTTCTTTTCACTCCAATTTTTTAAACACTACCTTCCTTCCAATTTTTATGGGAAATATATGTAGCATCATTTTAAGAAGGTAAATCGATAGAAATGGTATCATCATTTACTTAATACCATGTTTTGGAGGAAAGCATTTTTAGCAGATGAGTATGATTTAATATTTATATGTACTTAAAATGCAGAAATTATGGAAATATAGAATAATCACTGAATAGAAGTATGAATCATTCATATAGTGAACTTATGCCTTAGCCAAGATAATGGAGAATATGAACTGAATCTTGCCTCCCAAACTGAGGTATCTTTAGAGAAATGTCACTGTGGTTATGTGTGATTCTTCCCTGCTGTCTTTGTGCAGGGCATCCCTGTTTGCATAGAGCCAATGGTAAGGTGACATTTACTCTGCTCTCTCTCCTTCATGTACTGGTTTTGTGGAGGGTAAGCTTCCATTGTTATTTGATAACATAGAATCTGGAAGTTTTAAAGGTTGTAGGCATTTTACTGAAAAAGCCACCACTGTGAGATAAAAAAATAGATACTTTAACTGAGTGTTTACCAGATCTTAGACTGTAGTACTAAATGTCCCGGTAGGGATTCCAGGTTTGACTCAACGTTTTCCCTAGGCTGAGTTTAAGGAAATCTTTTATCTTGGGATGTGCAGCATTTTTTGAAATAAGAATTTCACACAGAAGTAAAAGTGTGCTATTACAGAGGTGTTTAGGTGAGTATGTGAAGATCTCTCTGCGTTTCCTTTTTGAGCTCTGATCCATTCAAATGTAAAGGAGGCCATTCTTTACTTATCACTCTGTGGTCCAGGTATCACAGATGGGTGGTGCTTTCTTCCTTCAGGTGTAGATGAATTTTTAGGCACAGTCCTGTGTTGAGATCACAGTCCCCGTCAAACTCTGCTTTCCTGACGTGTTTCACTAAGCTGGTGGATTTTATGATGCCGTGCTTATAACCGAACATCTTTATTTCAGACAAACTATCATTTTTCACTGTTCTTTTTCCTCTCCCTTGAGATAAAATCCACACCTGATCTTTTAATTTAAATTAGGTATATTTACATACCCCATTTCACCTTTGGGGACCACGGACTACGTTAGGGACTTTTCAAATTTTAGCGTGCATAGAAGCCATCCCCTAATCATGGGTCTATATTTCAAAGCTTATCTTATGCACAGATACCTTTTATAAAGTTTAATTTATAGATTATGCATATTAAAAGATTTACAACAATGTTAATAATATAGAGCAATCAAAATGATATGCAGTTGTTTCCTGGAATCCATGGAGTTGAGTTCCACAACCTACCATGGATATCAGAATCCAGTTCTGCATTGAGCTTTGGAGTTAAGTCTCTTGTACAGAATGGTTTAGTATTTGGATACAATATATGCAAATCTGTATACAAAATTTCCTGTATAATTTAAACCACCTCTATTTATGAAACACATATAATATGTAATCTTTTTTGAAATTAATTTTTTTATTGGCTATTTTATTTACATTTCAGATGTTATCCCCTTTCCTCATTCCCCCCAGAAACCTTCTATCCCATTCCCCCTCTTTCTGCCTCTATGAGGATGTGCCCCCTCACTCCCATCTCTCCACCCTCTAATTTCCCCACACCAGGGCATCCAGCCTTCACTGGACCAAAGATGATCTCTCCTACCTATGCCCGACAAGGCCATCCTCCCATTCTCCCCTACAAATACGGCTAAAACCATGGGTCCTTCCCTATGTGCTCCCAGACTGGTGGTTTAGACTCTGGGAGCTCTGGTTGGGTGGTATTGTTGCTCTCCTTATGGGATCGCAAACCCCTTCAGCTCCTTCAGTCTTCCCTCTAACTCCTCCATTGGGAACCCCATGATCAGTTCAATGGTTAGCTGTGAGTATTCTCCCCTGTATATGTCAGGCTTTGGAAAAGCCTCCAAAGAGATAGCTATATCAGGCTCCTGTCAGCATGCACTTCCTGACATCCACATCAGTGTCTGCCTTTGGTGTCTGCACATGGGATGGATACCCAGGAGGAAAAGTCTCTGTATGGTGCCTCCTTCAGTTTCTGTCCCACACTTTGTCTCCATATTTGCTCAAATGAGTATTTTGTTACTCCTTCTAAGAAGGACAGAAGCACCCACACTTTGGTCTTCTTTATTCATGAGCTTCATGGTCTGTGAGTTGTTTCTTGGGTATTGTGAGTTTTTGTTAGGAAAAATGTATACATGTTCAGGAGTCTTTTAAAAATATTTTTTTATTTCATGGATGATGAACTTCACACATACACAGTCCACAGATATAGCAGGAGATAGAGCAATAAGAAGCTATTTTAAATCTACCAGTTGATTAATCATGACATTTCACAGCTGATACTTTTGAACCATTGTTGACCATGGAAAACTGAACCCATGAATGAATGTGAACTTCTGTAATGAAATACCTGGCAGAATATCTAAAATGAAGATTATGAATCCTTCTTCCAGAGTTTCCAGTTTGGTAGGATTTGAGTGGTACTTAGTTTTTTAAACAATTAAAAATTATCTTTTTGGACCCACAGATAGGTTAGAAGACAGGTGTGGAATAATCTCTCCCCTTCTTCCTTGATAAGTGTTCCAAGGATTGAACCTCCATTGCCAAGCTTGCATGGTAAACATCTCTACCTGCTGAGCCATTTTGCTATTTTGGACTAACAAATTTTTATTCCTAAAACATTCTGAGGTAATTCTCTGCTTCTAGTCTGGACCAGTGTCAAAACACGTAGTTACCACATAGTCTCCTCCAGCCACATGGCAACCATTCCTAGCTACCCACACAACTGCTACTTCCTAAGATTCTTCCTGTGAGTTAGAGATATACTGATTTATAAAGTGTATTTTTTTTTAAAGGAAATTACGATGTTCTGAATTCTAAGCATTTTCCTTATAAACAAGAGTGATTAAAACTTTTCAAGCGGTTTCATCTTCCCTTTGCTTCTGGGATCAATCTGTTCTCGACTCTTTCTATTTGATTCTTGTCTTCGATGAGTTCTCCAGTCAAAATGAAGATTCATGTTGCAGTGACCTCTTCTGGAGCTGTGATGGCTAATCCTGCTTGTCAACTTGACTACATCTGGAATCAATGAAAACCCATCTTCTGACCACTGATTGGGGTTTTTTTATTAATTGAATTATTTGAGGTGTGGAAATCTACCTCAATTTACCCTAAATCTAGTTTATATCTTTTAATGGCAGCCCATATAAAAGGATGTGGAAGAAGGAAACTCTGCTTATAAGAGTTGCCTTGGTCTTGGTGTCTGTTCACAGCAGGAAAACCCTAACTAATACTGCTTCCAGGCAGCTGGAATGAAGGTCTTAAAGCTCACACCCACAGTGACATACTTAATCCAACAGGGCCACACCTTCTAATACTGCCACTCCCTAAGCCAAGCATATACAAACCATCACACATACTAAGAAAGTCACTATATGAAGCAAACTCTCAGAACAGTAATTAACTGTAGTTCCCAACTGCACGAGGTCTTTGAAGACAGTACGGCATGTCCCAGAATTGTTCTGAGCATGGTTCATGCATCTGGAGTATTTATGGTTTGCCTACATCAATCATGGCATTGGGCAATACTTAAGGAAATAAATATTTCCCGCTTTCTGTACATTTCTGACCAGGGAATAGAACTCAGATACTGTGAGTAGAACTCTATGGAAAGTAGCACTAGGTGCTGGCTTTTGGGAGTTTGTGAAAGGCTACTCCAAACTGGAGTGTATCAAAAGGAGAACAGTATCTGGTTGTGGGTGGTTGTAGCACTGCACAGTGACTGGCACACTTCTCACCTGGCATTAAGCCCAGAAACATTACATCTGAATTGTTCAATTATCATTTGTGCAATGAGCTTCTCTCCTTTCCTGCTCTTTTTTTTTTTTAGCTTTTTATACATGATCATGAAAAACATTGATAACAGCGTATGTAACTTTATTATGATGCTTCATTTGTTGGGGGGATATTTTGGTTTTGTTAATTATGAATCAATTACTTGCCTGTGGAAAGAAAGGCTAAAGAGTTGTTTGCGCTTGGTGGGAATCTGGTTTCCTCTGCCTTTGCTCTTGCCAGACACTTTGAGCTGGAATCACTAACTGTGTCCCGTTTAGGCTGGCCTACTTTCATTTCTGACCAGATTTGGCATTTTTAAACATATTTGAATCTCCTGAGGGTCTTGGATGTCTTCTCCTTCCTGCTTCTGGCCCTCTTGTCTGTCATGTGTCACATACCTGTGACCCACCTCTTCCTCATTTTGCTTGTTATCCAATTTGGTTGCAGGATTGTGTCTGTGATTAAATTGAGCTTATCTCATGTAAGTGCTATATGCTGGCTCTACACACGTGAGGATGCCATTCTTGATTTTCTGCTTGACCATGTTAGCATACACATGGTAATTATATCATCTCCTTTACTTGACCTGAGATCCTTTGTGATTTTTGCATCTTACACATACTCATAGTTCCTATTATTTCTCCCTAACCAGACTACATGGATTGTTTCTTTTCTACACATCTCATCCAGCAGAAGGTCCAGCTCATCAATAGTGGTTATTGTCAGCAGTATATCCATAAACATGTATGTGTAAGCATCTTTGTGCAACATGAACTGGGTTTTCCATCTTCTCTGAGCATCCCATGTCTTACTTCACAGTTATTTTCGGAGAATGTAAAATACAAGAGGTTGAATCACCATCTTTTGCAACCTCAATAATCTCCTGTCTCTTCCACACACTCAGAAATTCACCCTGAACCGAAGTATGTGCGGCTTTACGGAGCTTCTAGGATTTTTGTTTTCTTTTGTAAAAACTGTAGGCCCTATGCTTGCACCGCCATCCTTCACCCACTGCTGTGGATCCACTTCTTATTAACGACTCACAGCTATATGTTTCTAGTATGCCATAAACCTCATATATAATATCAGAATATAACTAAGAACATAACTATGATATGACTTTTATGAAAAACAATATCATAGCAATATACAATTGCATAAGATTTTTGAGCAGAAATTAAAGTAAAACACATTAAATATATGATCCATCAGAGCTCTGGCCGAGATTGGTGAGCTTTGCTTGTGCCTTGCTCAATCCTTATATTTGAGCTGGGTGGTACCTCCTGTTTACCAGTCAAGCTTGGTCTTTTCACATTAGACACAGCCAATGAAATAAGTCCCTATGCCAGTTCCCACTGCAAAACCACAAACCACATGGTAGTTCAAGAAAGAATCTGGTTCCTTTAAAATCCACCAGTCCTAAGGAAATGTTCTCCAGTGAGAGGTACCTAGACGGACCCCAGGACACAGTGCTTAAAATAAGGAACAGAAACTTCACCAAAGAACTCAAGGACTCTAAGGAAGACACAAAGAAACAGCTCACTAATGTTAAAGAGAATGAATGCCCGAGCAATGCCCAAGAAAACACAAACACAAAGGCTGAATTAAATAATGAAAACAGCTCAGGATTTGAAAACCAAATTCAATAAGAAGATAGAAATATTGAGAACTCAAGCTGTAATAAAGATGAAATTGAAAAACTGAATAACTTGACTAGAAAATGCAGGGGAAAGACAAGGAGAATGCCTCAAGTAGAAGACAGAATATCAGGACTTGAAGATAAAATAATGGAAGTAGACCACATAGGTAATACATATAAAAATGTTTTAAAATCAATGTATATTTACATGTATTTTTGTGATTGTATGCCACATGTGAATGTGTACAGGTGCTGGCCTAGCGTCCAGAACAGATGTGAGTCACCTGATGTAGTTGCTGAAACTGAACTCAGATCTTCTGGAAGGACAGTAAGTGATCTTAACCAAAGCGCCATCTCTCTAGCCCCAAAAACACATAATTATTTTTTTTAGAAAAAATGATCTCAACTTTTATAAAATGGACAGTTGTATAATTCCTGAATTGATTTTCTGTGGAAACTTAGTAAGTAATACGGCATAACTGCATCATTTATGAAAAACAGACCTCCACCATAATATTGATCACTTAAAACATACATATGTATGATATGTTATATAAACATTTAATGAATAAAAATGCTGTATCATTAATAAGCAAACTGAACTTGGAGGTACACTAATTGATTTTATTTTAGAAATATGTTTAGGGGAATTTGTAGTGGTGTGTGTGTGTGTGTGTATGTGTGTGTAGTCAACAGATTAACCTGCAGTTCTATTCATTCTGTCACCATTTGAACAGCCAAATCTAACTTGTTATTTAAAAAATAGTCACAAAATGAAATAGAAATAAATTGTTGTATATTATTAATACCCTAAAATAATGTACAGACAAAATATGCACAGTATGATAAATCTATATTCTAGAACAAAATAATCCAAAGAATAAAATGCCTAAAATTTAAAAATAAGTAAAGGTAGAATGCTGATTATGATATATTTTTGGGAAGTTGGTTTCACTGTGAGGAGTAGCTGTGGGAGAACCTTCTGAATATTGGAAATGTTTTACATTTTGATTGATGTAATGATTACAGATGTGTTGAACTCTGAAGAATTGGCCCTTTATGTGTCTCTTTGTAGCATGGGTATAGAAATTCATTCACATTCTAAATGGATTATGGACTAAGATCTGACCAGATGACATCCATGTATAAAAAATTAATTCTAGGCAAATTGATAGTGTAAAGGACTACTAGGGGGTGTTGGAGAGAGAACAGAAGCAGACGGACCTCATTGGGGAAAGACTTATTAGGCGGAGGAAAGATAGACAATAGCAAGTTATGTTTCACATTCATAGAAATTATCAAGTGAAGTTCTCATGTAGAAAACCCTTCATCTTGGGGGAAATAGAAAGCTGAAATTAAAATAATAAGGGTACACATTTAGATTTATAGAAAAGAAAAATTTGAGAATAAATGTGAACTCCTAATAGGCTGGACAGGGCCCAAGACAGGCTGGGTAATAAAAGCTGGACTTGATGGGGAAAGAAGAAAATAAGTGTTCTGGAAGCTGTGTGAGCAGGTAGAATGGATATGTTCAAAATATATTGTTTGAGATTTTTAAACATAAATAAAAAGACCAAAGCGTAAATTCTTATTGATGTTGATCATGACACAGACATACTTCAACAGGAAAAAACTTCTGCTCTTCACAAATAATACGAAAATAACTGGATATCCAGTTATGATGGATATCCATAATGAAAAAAGGAAGAATTTCAATCTACATTTTATATCCTTTGTAAAAACTGAAGTCAAAATGGAAGCTTTACAAAATGTGAGGTAAGGTTTTAAATTGCTATATGAAATTAGTCTTTGACAAAACTGGCAAGGAGAAGATTTTGTAGACATAAATTATAAGAGAAAGTATGATAAATTTCTATCAAGATTGTGATGGTCTTTCTTGCTTCTTAATTAGGTCATTGGGGAATTGCCTCCAGGCAAAGCTAACAAATCCGCAGCAGTGATTGAAGACTCTCCAGAATCACATAATAGAAGAGAACGGTGGTGCAGGTCTGTAACTCCCAGTGCTGGAGGGTACAGAGACAAGCAGAGCCCAAGAACTCTCTGATTATTTAGTCTTGATGAATAAGAAAACTCTAGGTTCAGTGCGAGCACAACTGAGGAAGACATTCGCTGGGCATCCAAATGCCCATGCACACATAACAACATGCACATTTAAATATACAGACGCACTTACTATACCCGCCCCGCCCCCAAATAAGGTATATATCAAGAAGCAAAATAACACCATATTATACACAATAATAAAATAAAAAATAACACAATAATAAAATAAAATTTATTATTATTTAATAATAAATAAGAAAGTGAGTGAACCCTACCCTGGAGCTAGACCATTGTGCTTGAGTTGTAACTCTGGTCAAGTTCCAACCTGGACATCAAAATGAAGGCGTTACTGCATTTAAGCAACTTTAAGCTAAATTGAACATAAGCAAAATGGGTGGCCTGGGAGCATACACCCAATTTCCCCTCTACACAACATTAGTGAGAGGGAAAGATAAAGCCACAGGGATCCACTTTGTTTAGCATATCCTTCTGGCAACATCACCAGCTGAAACCCAAGCCTTCTACGTAATTACCGGGTCTTGGCCCAAAGGCTGGTAATTTATGATTCTGTTCTTAGAACTGACAGTTGCAAAGACTGGAACTATGGCTATTAGGTCCTCATTCTGCCTGTCCTCGGGTTCCATCCAGATGGCCCTGCGATGTGATTCTTGTACATACTGTCACGTGCCTTCCTGTCTCACAACACAGGCTCCTCCTCAAATTGGCTGAGCCTGGCGTGACTCCTGCATGACAGGCTCCAATTCTCGTCACCACTGAGAGCCAAAGTTCTACTCCAGGAAGCCGCTGGCATTGTGTAACTGATGAAGACTTTGACCGTTCTCCTTCAGTACTCCCTATAACTACCTCCTGACACTCTGACATCTAGCCATCAGGGATGAAGAGTTCAAACTCAGTTCCTACATTTCTGTATAACCTTTAAGAAAAATGTCTGGTGCCTTCAGCAGTAGGGTCTTACCATCCAGTTCTAGTGGGCAATCATCAACAGTAGTAATTATTTGGTGGGCCTCAAAAGCCTCCCTGATCAACAGCTCAAAGAGTACTCCCGTTAAAACATGATTTACTATTTTTATTTTTAATTAGGTTACTAAGTTTCAGGCTTGATTATTTCTTTTTAGATATTCTTAGTTTAGAATGACTTTGTCTATTTTTTTGTCAACTAATTAAAATTCCCTAAGCTGATAGGACCCTGTGTATGCTTTTATCATACATATCAACAACTTCATGATTGTGGCGTTTGGAGAAATCGCTGTTTGTAACGTGCTTTCCCCACAGCATAAAATTTACATGTTTCAGTCACATTATTACAAGTCTCTTGGATAGCCCCAATATGCTCTAGAAAGGATAAAAATTTCATAAGTCACAGAAATAGAATGATGAACTCTGATATTTGGATGTTAAAGATCTTTATATGAGATCTTTATGTGTGTCAATGTTTGCTAGGTAAATATGAATATAATTATGTGTGACTTGATATTTTTATTTGGAAAGTGGGAAAATGAAACATCTTTGGAACTGTCTAACTCTAATTATTAAACCTAAGTCTATTGCTCAGGTAGTAAGTAAAGACCTCTTTGTAGGACACTAGAGAAATGTTCAGACTCTAGGATTTTACTTTTTATTGATAGTTAATAGTAATGGTGAATCATTTTTCATTTTTCGTTCATCAGGCAAGCCAGCACTAATCAGTCAGTTTCTTCGTCTCTAAGTGTATTATTTTCAAAAGTACAAGCCACTGTACCTTCAATAATATTTGCTTCTACAGTGTCTTCTTGGTTGTCACCAATAAATCTTCGTTGAGTATGTTGTAGAGTGACAGGCACTATCCTCACCTAGCCCATCAATCTGTTTGACAATTTCTTCACCCAACTGAGAACGGATCAGTCTTCAGTCCTTGTCTTACTGTTTTTTGTTGATACAATTTGCTTTGGTCCAGGTCCTCTGAGAGGTGGGTACCAAGACAAGACAGGTTATGCCATCTGTCAGAAGATCTAAAGGAAACTTGAAGAACCATCTGACTGGCAAGGCTGATGGTACAGCTTCCAGAGGATCCTTAAATATCTTAAGTCTCACATCAGTCTTGAATGTTCTGTCCGCTTTACTGTCAGTAAAACTATTGGTTACATAAAAATGGCAACCGAGAATTACTAGAGAAAATAGAGGTGGGTGGGTTTTCAGTTACCTGGCTGGAGGGTTGCAGATAGGGGCACAAGAAGAAGGAGAAATGAGAAAGGGAAAGAAGGAGCATGAAGGGGGAGAAGACAGAGAGAAAGGAGGCCTCCATTAGTCATGATGGACCTGCAGCACATGACAGAGTGAAGTCCCTCCCCAGAACATCAGACTGCTGGAGCAGAAATAACCCAGGAAGATTCAAACAGCAAGCATTTGGGAAGCGCAGTGAGTGAAGTAGCCAGTCTAGGGTTAGAGAATTAGATTAGGGGTCATCTCCCAGTTATTGTGCAGAACTTAATAAATGAATCACAGTTTGAATTTCAATCACTTGGTAGATTTCAATCTCTTGCTGGTAGATGGGGATTAGCATAACGTATTTTACTTTGCAGGTGACCTCACACACTTCCTGAAGTAGTCTATCTGAGCAGTACAGATTATGATTACTCTAAAGAACTTAAACATAAAATACTAGTTTATTTCATTTAGAACAGTCTAAAAGAGAAAATTCATTGTAAAGCAAAAAGTTAGAGGCACCCATCAGTGTTTATAATGTGATGCAGTAAAACACGTAAGACCAATAAATAGCACAAAAGATGGAAGGGTAAATGGAAGTAATGCCACGCAATGCATAGTTGGCCACAATGCGATTTCAAAATAAAGTTTGTTAAGATAAAGCTGTATATCTCTAAAACTATGAGCAACAACTAGTAAGATTAGATACCAACTGAAAGGATAAAACGAAGTACTAGAAAAATCTAAATGCAGGCATGAAAAGAAGGGAGAAAAAGTAAACAAGATCAGAGAAGACGGTATGAATAGAAAAGGTAGCGCTTGCTCAATAATTACGCTAAATACATATAATCCAAACATGCCAATTAAGAGGCAGAAAAGTTAAACTGGGTGACGAAAAACCCAGTTATGTACATTTAAAAATGAACATTATTCGTTAACGTTCACAACATTAAATAGGAAACAGCTTTTTTTTTCCCCTCAAAAAATTATGGGAAACATTATGGAGACTCCTTTAAAAACTAAAAATACAATCACCATATGCTTTAGCAGTCCCATTACTGGTTAAATGGCCCAAGGACTAAAATTAATATATCAAAGAGGTATCTGCATCTTTAGGTTTACTACACCATCATTCATAATGATTTTAGAATAACCAAGGTCTCCATCATCCCATAGATGGATAAGAAAATGTAATTATAGAATACAATTTGGTTACACAATCATCAAATCCTGTAGTTAGGGCAATATGGGTGGAAATGAGGTCGTTATGTTAAATAAAATAATCCATGCATAGGAAGACAAATTCCACGTTTTTCCTCATTGAAATTGAAAAATCTATTTTTTGTTTGTTTTTCTTTTTTTTTTTTTTATTATTACTGGATACTTTATCTAAATTTCAGATGTTGTCCCCTTTTCCCATTCCCCTCTCTAGAAGCCCCTTATCTCATCCTCACTTCTCCTATTTCTATGAGGGTGTGCTCACACCCATCCACTCACTCCCACCTCGCCACCTTCTAATTCCCCTTTACTGGGGCATCTAGCCTTCAAGGGACCAAGACTCTCCTCTCCCACTGATGCCTGACAAAGCCATCCTCCACTACATATACAGCTGGAGGCATGGCTTCAGGCAGAAATCTGACATTAGGCTAGAATGAAGAAGTAATTTCAGATAGAAGTCTAAATTTTAGGCTAGAACAATGAAGTAGGCTTCAGACATGAAAATGACTTTGGGCTAGGACAGGGAAGTTGGCTCAGATATTTTGGTCATCCTGATAAGCCTTTAGAAACAGTGATCACAGGAGTGTTCAGTTCACAGAATTTAGTTTATTGCCTTGCTTGTTCTTTGACTATGTGCATCTATTGTATTGCTAGCTCCTGAACCTAGAACTGACCTTAAGACTTGCATGTAATTAAAATGGTATAAAAGCAAAAAGGTGGAAGGGGGATGGAATAGGAGGTTTCTAGGGAGGGAAAATGGGGAAAGGAGATGTCACCTGAAATGTAAATAAATAAAACATTCAACAAAAAGAGAAATAAATGGGAGAAACACAAACATGTTAAATAAAAATGCAGGATGTGTTCCTTTTGCTGGTTGGAGGAAAAAAAAATTGAAAAATCAATCTTATAGAAGGGCAGAGTAGAGTAGCAGTCATCAGAGACTGGGAGACACAGAAGAGAAGTGAGGTGGGAAGATGTTGCATAAGGACCAAAACACACAGGTAAGATGATTGGTGATGGTTTATAAGAGCTTAATAGGGTAAGTACTAGTTAGGGTAAAAGTGTGTGATAGATTTCACAATAACTAGGAGTGTAAAAGGTCCCTGAATATAGATATGTTAATGATGGGAACACTAATAAGCACCTTGATCTGGTTACTATGTTTGGCATGCATGTATCATATAGTTCCCAATAAATATTTCCAAGTATATCTCATATCTCAAAAAAGTAAAAGTAGAAAAAAAAAATGAGAAACGAAACCCAATCATTGAAAGTTTGGAGTAGCTATGGTAAGTTTTAACACAATGGACACCAGGACGTGAAATATACAACTAATTATTATTGGAGACATTTTACAATAACTCTTGTCAATTGAAGAGAGCTTATTTCATACGTGCAAGGTCCTGGGATGGTTCTGAGGGTAACAGGAGGTTGGGAATAAGAGTAGAAGGAAAGGATGAGAGAAAGAGAGGTAGCGAGGAAGAGAAAGGAGAGGGAGAGTGAGAATGAATGACGAAAGTCAACTTGGAACTTCAAATACATTAAACAAACATTGAGAAAACTGAAAAAAAGGTAGAGAAAAATTCAAATTCTATGTTGGTGATGTCAACAATAACTGACAAAATATGTAGACAAATTATAGGCATAAAAGACCAAACAGTACTATCTACTTACACGAAGAGGGTGACATTATATAACATTTTACCAAACAACAATAAAATACACACTTTTTCAAGTGTACATGGAAAAAAATCACGAACACAGACCATATGCCCAGACATTAAACAAGTTTCAATAAATTTAAGAGTACCAAAAACATACAAAATATGTTCTCTTCCTACTGTGAAATTAAATTAGAAACTAAGAGCAGATCTCTGCAAAATCTCTGCACATATGGAAATTAAACCAACTATACACTTCTAAATAACATAATTGCTGGAAAACAAAGCCCACAAGGAACATTAAGAAATATTTTAAGCTAAATAAAAATGAAAGAGTTGAACATTGTATGATTTAGCTAAAGTTGTTTTATAATTTTAAATATCTGTTTTTATAGAAGAAAAAATTTAAATCAAGAGCCAATAATTTATATGCGCCAACCTGTAAATAGAAAAAAATAATGTAAATAAAAGAAAATAATTAAGATGAAGTATAAATTAGTAAAATAGAATATCAAATATTAATAAAGAAAAATCAATGAAAGAATGTAGGTATCTTATTTTAAGAGATCAATAATTTTTTTTGCCATATTGATCACAAAAGATATAAAATAAGAACTAATAATATCATTAATGAAGAGGACAAATCACTACAAATATTAGACATTAAAAATAATTTAATGTTGTGAATAACCATACTAATAACATACCAACCTAAAAAAAAGTTATTTAAAACATGGAAATCAGTAAAATTTATAAGTGAAGAAAGAGAAACTCAAATTAGTCTTTAATACATTAAATAAATGAAATCTGTTCTTACATCTTTCTCATGCCTTAAAGTGGCTTTGATAAATGAAATCTTGGAAACATTTTGCATTAATGTATAGGTAAAAAGTGATGTGAAGGAATTAGGAGTCTGAGTCTACAATTTATTACTCCTCTTTCAAATTGCGTTTTCTGGGGAAAGAGTTCAGTCTGGTGTTATGGAACTAACAAATGTTTACAAAAGTCAGACTTCATAACTCAGACACACCTGCAAGTGTGGCATTATTCTCCCTGAGCTTACTATAGGACTATCATATTTCAGTGATATTAGGACAATTTTCCCAAGTTCACACAACTAAGGAATTGTTGAGCTGGAATTGATTGCTAGTCAATTTGCCATCCTTAGAGGTCTGCCAGAGCCTGAAATATACAGAGGCGGATGGATGCTCACAGCTAACCATTGAACTGATCCTGGGGTTCCCAATGGAAGAGTGAGAGAGAAGACTGAAGGAGCTGTAAGGGTTTGTGGCTCCATGGGGAGAGCAACAATACCAACCAACCAGAGCTCCCAGGGTCTAAACCACCAGCCTGGGAGCACATAGGGAGGGACCCATGACTCCAACTGTACATGAAGGGGAGGATGACAGTGTCAGGCATAAGTGGGTGAGGAAGTCCTTAGTCCAGTGAAGGCTGGACGCCCCAGTGTGAGGGAAATCGTGGGTGGGGAGGTGGCAGTCGATGGGTAGGTGGGGGCATATCCTCATAGAAGCAGGAGGAGGGGGATGCGATAGGGGGAAATAGGGTAAGGGGATTACAACTGAAATGTAAATAAAATATCCAATAAAAAAATTAAAAAAAAGTCTTCTTGAGAAATTTTCCTTCTCCCATTTTCTGAGTGCTTTTGAAAGGTTTCATCCTTAGTGCTTGTTTTAGTTAGGATTTTACTGCTGTAAGTATATACCACGACCTAGGCAACTTTCATAAGTACAATTTTTAATTGGGGCTGGCTTACAGGTTTAGAGGTTCAGTCCATTATCATCAAGGCAGGAGCATGGCAGCATCCAGGCAGGCATGGTGCAGGAGTGCCTGAGAGTTCTACATCTTCATCTGAAGACTGCTAGCAGAAGACTGGCTTCCAGGCAGCTAGGATGAGGGTCTTAAAGCCCACACCCACGTGACACAACTACTCCAACAAGGCCACACCTCCTAGTAGTGTCGCTCCCTGGGCCAAGCATATACAAACTTTCACAGTCCTCAACCTTTGGTTTAAGCATTGCGTTCAGAGCTGTTCCTCATTCTTCAGCCATCTCTGTTGAGCTGATTCTCCACTTTGTACTTTAACCTCTTCTCCTTCAAGCTCTGTTTCTCCGAGGCTGAATTTTTACTTTTTATTTCTATTCAGGGTTAGGCCAGCATTTTATGATCTATTCTTAAGTCCAGTTCTTTGACCCCCCTACTATTTATTCACACCTGCTACCTGCTCATGCTTCTCTGGGATTGATTTCCACACTCTCTAAACTTCATGTTATTATTATTTTTTTTATAATCTGTCAGGGGCAGCTTTGCTTATACACTGAAGGTCTAAATTCAGCCATAGGCCTAAGTCAGCCTGCGAACACAAAGTCTCGGGTCTCTGTGGAAAAACACTGAAACAGATAACTATAGCATATTGTAAACAGGCAGCTTTGGTGGAAATTTACCAGCCAGGATAGGAACAAGTAGTCATGGGTCTTGTGGATAGTCATAGACCTTGGGTAGCCTTGAGTGGATAGTACCAACTTAGATAAAGGTAAATGAATCATAGGCGGAGTCATAGTGAACTGTCCCCTGAACCTTCACCCAGCCGAGACTCTGTTCTGGAAGATACCTGTACTCCCCCTGAACACCTACACTCCTGAGTCATCCCCTTCCCCAAATCCTGCCTCTATGTGCTTATAACCCCTGTGTGAAAAAGTAAAAATGGCGATTTGATCAGCCTATAGACAGATCGCCATTCTTTGCGTGGGCCTGTTTTCCCTCACTTTCTCTTCCAGGTGATCTCCCGGACCCCTGTTTAATGCCCCGCTGGACAGGACAATAATCCACAAAATCTAATTTGAGTTACTCATCATTTTAGGGCCTTCCACTGGAACATTTGTTGACCTACCAGAAGCAATCTTAAAGAAAACTTGACTCTCCTTCCCACAGATCAACTGTCAAGAGATCCTTAGCTCATAGTGGGGGCTAGTGAAACCTTTCACATTCCCTGCTGAAATATTAACTTAAAATTGTGCAGGTCTTGAGCAAGCAATTTTAGCAGGCAATTATTCAGTCCCGTCATGTCTGGAAGACAGTTTTCTACTTTGACTGTCCTGGATCTCCGGCCCTTACCATCTCTCTTCTGTTTCTTCTGCAATGGTCTCTAGCCTCTGAGAGAAGAGGGTGCTACATGGTATCCCATTTGTGGCTAGGCACTTCACTGACATTATTCTCCATACTTAGACCAATTCTGAGTTTCTGTATTAACAGTCATCCAGTGCACAAAGATACTTCCCGGAGAGCTGCACTAAGCTATGGGCACAAATATGTGAATTTGGAGGGAAGTTTGATACTCAATCCATTCAGCAAAATAATAGTAGCAAGTTCACCCTGGAGTCTCAGAACTCCCAAACCATCCATGACATCTAGATTTACAGTAGCAGAAAGCAGTTTGAAAATTTGTATTTGCACTTTCATTACTACAATCTATACCTGCATGTAAAACAGATATTTAGACTAAAATGATGTGTACTCTTACCTAAATGGGGAAAGGTGATGCATGAGATTTCATCGGCAGTATGGATATCAAAGCAAAACAGGGCTGAAAGATGACATCATGAATTGACAGGAAGGTTGCTCTATGATTTGAAGGACAGAAAGGAAAGAAACACAAATCAGAGTACTCTACTGGGTTTGTAGTTGGTGAAAACCTTTTCCCATTCTGTAGGCTGCTACATTGCCCTACTGACAATTGTTCTTTGCCTTACAGAAGCTTTTTAGTCTCATGAGGCCTCATTTGTCAATTGTTGATTTTCTGGCCTACGTTATCTCCTATGCCATTGTGTTCAAGGCTGTTTCTCAATTTCTCTTCTACCAGGTTCATTATATCTGGTTTTAGGTAGAGGTCTCTGATCCATTTAGAGTTTTGGATGTTGTGCAGTGTGTTGTGTGGAGGGATCTGTTTGGATTCTTTCACATGCAGCCCTCCAGTTCGATCAGCGTCATTTGTTGAAGATGCTGGTTTTTTTTTTTTTTTTTTTTTATTTTGTTTCCCAGTGTGTATTTCTGTCTTCTTTATAAAAAATTAGGTGTCAATAGGTGTGTGGATTTATATCTGGGTCTCCAATTGAACTCTATTGATCAACCTGTTAGTAGTTTTACAAATACCTTGCTGGTTATATTATTATATCTCTGTAGTACAACTTAAAGTGGAGATAGTGATAACTCATACAATTCTTTGGTTGTTTAGGATTGTTTTAGTTATCTTGGAGTTTATGGTGTTTCTACATGAAGCTACGAATTGTTCTTTCAAGGTCTCTGCATCATTGTGTTGTAATTTTTGAAGGGGAGTTCATTGACTCTATAGATTGCTTTTGGTGGGATGGTTGTCTTATTATACTAATCGTACTGACAATCCATGAGCATGGGAGATCTTTCCATATTCTAAAATCTTCACTTTCATTTTTTTTTTTATTCAGTGACTTGAAGTTTATATCATATAAGTTGATATCTTGCTTAGTTAGAGACATCAAAAGATATTTTTATTTTATTTGAGGCTATTATGGAAGTTGTTATTTCCATGATTTTTTTTTTCTCTCAGGCAATTTGTCATTCGTATATAGGAGGGGGCAACTGATTTTTGGTGAGTTAATTTTGTATATAGCTGCTTTGCTGAAAGTGTTTTTCAACTGTTGGATTTTCCTGGTGGAAGTTTTCTGGTCATTTATGTATACTATTGTCTTAGTTGGGGGGTTTCTGTTGCTGTGTAGAGACACCATGACTATAGCAAGTCTTACAGAGAAAAACATTTAATTAGGGCTGGCTTACAGTTTAGGGATTTAGCCCATTATCCTCATGGTGGGAAGCATGGCAGCAGTGTTCAGGCAGACATGGTGCTGGAGAAGTAGCTGAGAGTTCTACATACAGATCAGCAGGCAGGAAGAGACTTCCACACTGAGCCTGGCTTGAGCATCTGAGACCTGAAAGCCTGCCACAGTGATACACTTCCTCTAACAACACCACACCCACTCCAACAGGGCCACACTTCTTAATCAGGCCACTTCATATGAGCCTGTGAGGTCTATTTTCTTTCGAACCACCACAACCATTGTATCATCTACAAATAAAGATACTTTGATACTTTCCAATTTGCATGCTATTGCTCTCCTTCAGTAGTCTTATTACTGTAGTTAAGACTTCAAGTACTATAGTGACTAGATATGGGAGAGTGGACAACCTTGCCTCGTTCCTGACTTTAATGGGATTATTCTGAGTTTTCATTTAAGTTGGCTGTGGGCTTGCTGAAAACTACCTATATTAGAATTAAGTATGTTTCTTGTACCCTAATCTCTCCAGGACTTTTATCAGGAAGGGCTTTTGAAATTTGTCAAAGGCCTTTTCTGTTTCTAATAAGACAATCACATGGTTTTTCTCTTTCAGTTTTCTTTTTTTAAATGAGGGTGGTGGATTACATTTATTGGCTATTATGTACATTAAACCATTCCTACATCTCTGGGATGAAGCCTACTTGATTATGGTGGATGAGCGTTTTGATACATTTTAGATTTGGTTTGTAAGTATTTTATTGAGTATTTTTGCATTTATGTTCATAAGAAAAAATGGTCTGTAATTCTCTTTCTTTGTTGAATCTTTTGTGGTTTGGCTATCAGGGTAACTGTAGTCTTGTAAAATGAATTGAGCAATGTTCTTCTGTTTCTATTTTCTGGAATAATTTGAAGAGTGTTCTCAACAAGTCTTCTTTCAAAGGCTGGTAGAATCTGTGCTAAAACCATCTGGCCCTAGAAATTTTTTTTTTTTTTTTTTTTTTTTTTTTTTGGATAGAAGACTTTAAGTGACTGCTTTTATTTTACTAGGAGTTATAGGTGTGTTTAAGTTGCTTATCTGATCTTGATTTAACTTTGGTAAGTAGTTTGTATGGAGATAATTGTCAATTTCTTTTCAATTTTACAATTTGGTAGAATATAGATTTTAAATTATATCCTTATAATTATCTGGATTTTCTTGGTGTCTGTTGTTATGTCCCACTTTTCATCTTTAATTTTCCAAATTGGATATTTCTCTCCGCCTTTCAGTTAATTTGGATAATTTGGTTTGCCCATTTTATTGATTTTTCTCAAAGAACCATTCTTCCCTCCACTGATTCTTTGTATTTTTTGACTTGTTTCTATTTTAATGATTTCAGCACTGAATTTGATTATCTTTTTTTGCCATTACCCCTTTTGGATGTGATTTATTCATTTTTTTCCAGAGCTTCTAGGTGTGCTGTTAAGTTACCAGTATGAGACCTTTCCAATCTTTAAATGGAGGCATATAGTTATGTAAACTTCTATCTTAGGGCTACCTTCATTGTGTCCCATAAGTTTAGGTATGTTATGTATTTGTTTCCATTAAATTCTAGGAAGTCTTTTTTCTTCTTAATTTCTATCTTAATATATATTTTTTCATTCAGTAGTGAGTTGTTTATTTTCCATGAGTTTGTAAAATTTCTACTTTTTCTTTTCTTGTTGATATTCAGCTTTAATCCACAGTCTGATAGGATGAAGGGTGTTATTTCAATTTTCTTTCTGTCTAAGTATGTGGTTATATTTGAAGAAAGTTCCATGATTTACCAACATGAAGATATAGTCTTGTGTGTGTGTGTGTGTGTGTGTGTGTGTGTGTGTGTGTGTGTGTAAAATATTCAATTATCTGTTAGGTCCATTTGGTTTATAATGTTCAGTTAACACCAGCATATCTCTGCTTAGTTTTTGTCTGGTGAGAGTCAGATACTGAAGTCTCCAATTATCAATGTCTGAGGGACAATAAGTGTTTCAAGCTGTAATAGTGTTTCTTTTCTGAAATAGGTTGTGCTTGCATTTGGTGCATAGATGTTAAAAATTATAATGTCCTCTTGCTGGATTTTTCCTTTGGTGAGTATGTAAGTGTCCTATCTCTTATTATTAGTTTTGGCATGAAATCTATTTTGTTAGATATTAAAATGGCCACACAAGCTCACTCCTTAGGTCCATTTGCTTGGAATATCTTTTCCACACTTTCTTTCTGAGGTAATGTCTATCTTTGATATTAAGGTGTGCTTTTTAGATGCAGCAGAATGATGGATCCTGTTCTCACATCTAAACTGTTAGTCTGTGTCTTTTAATTAGGAGAGTGAGACTATTTATATTGAGAAATATCAATGAGTGATGTTTATTGATTTTTCTTATTTTGTTGTAGTGTGTGTGTGTGTGTGTGTGTGTGTGTGTGTGTGTGTATGTGTATGTGTGTATGTGTATGTGTTTCCCCCTTTTGATTTGGTATTCTGGGATTATTTCTTTCTTGTATTTTCTTGAGTTTGGTTAACCTCTTCAGGTGGTCACTGAGGTTTCCAGGTGTGGTAGTTGAATGCTTGGCCCATATGGAGTGGCACTGTTAGAAGGTGTGGCCTTGTTAGAGTGGGTGTGACCTTGTTGGAGGAAGTATATCACTATGGGGTTGGGCTTTGAGGTCTCCTATGCTAAAGGTATGCCCAGTATGGCACACAGTCTCCTTCTGCTGCTTGAAGAACAAGATGAAGAACTCTTAACTCCTCCAATATCATCTCTGCCTACATGCTGCCATATTCCTTTCCCTGATAGTAGACTAAACACCTGAAACTGTAAACCAGCTTCAGTTAAATGTTTTCCTTTGTAAGAGTTGCTGTGGTCATGGTATCCTTTACAGCAACAAAACCCCAAGACACTAGGTAAAATGTTTGTCTCAGTATTGGAAGCTGATACATGGAAGGAGATGGTCCAGGAGGTGATGGTGGTAGGTAGGTACTTCCACAGGAGGGAGAAAGTAGAGTGTTCTGCCAGGATCTGCTTAGTTCCCTGATAACGGAGGCAGAATACCTGTTGGAGTTGAGGGCTGGGATAAAGTAATGAGTTCAGAGAAGGGAGTTTGGAGAGGTAGATCCGTGTGATCTGTTAGGGATAGACTTTGCAAGAAGGTGGTCTGGTACAGAGGTGAGAATAAGACTGGAGAGATAAGATTTGGAGAAGTAGAGAAAGAGGTGAAAAATCTGAAATTAGCTTACCTGTTTCCCTGATCAAAGTGGCCCGTAGGTTCCCAGGGAATGCAGTCTGGAGTTGTGGTTTGGGATAAAGCAGTGAGTTGGGTGGAGAGAAGTTAGGTGGGGAAGATCTGTGTGATCCAATGGAGATGAGGGAATTTGGAAGAGGGTGGTCTCAGCAGATAGTTTGCTGTGAGGCTCGAGATGAGATGGGTTGGGGTGGGGATTTGGAAAAGGGGGGACATAGGTGAAGATCTGTAGTTTGCCTGCCTGCTTCCCTTGCTGGAGTCACAGAGAATATTTTTAAAGCCATAGGATGAGATATCCAGTGTGTAGAGAAGAGGCATAGGTCATTGAGCACTGGATCCTGGCTGTTTTAGAACACAAAGGTGGGTAAAGGATAGAGGGAACAGATGGGTGATACCTCTATCAGATCATAAACCGTTAGGAAATAAGCCATTTCCTTTGACCGTTTTACTTAGCATTTTGACATGATAAATGCACATACTTTAATTAACGCTGGCAAGTATAATACTTCTTGGAGACGATGTTAATCTATGCACAATCTAAGGGTCAGAACGAACTCACTTTGGATAAGGACAATTCAACTACCATCTTTCTCTGGACAGGCTGTCTGATCTGTTGAAAGTATAGCTTGGATTTCTCTTGTGTAGAGTGGACAGAGTCATCCTTTGCACTAACTTTGCATGCTACTTGGTGGTTTGCCACACTCTTGGAGACTAATATATACAACCATATGCATAAAAGCTCTGTGTGCACATATGTTTGCCCTGATGAGCTTGTTATAATCCATGTCTCACATATAATTTTCTATTTATAGTAAGTCAAGCAAGGAAGCTATTATACAAAGTTTTAAGTTTTGGGATGAGGGATAGGTTATATTACCTGTATCAGGTAATATAATCAAAGATGTTATTTCCTTGCTTGACTTTCGTTATATTGTGGTAAGCTAACAATAAAAAGATAGAAAAGCCTGGCTTACTTGAAATAAAACTTTGATGCATTCAAATGAAGTTCCCATGGAAACCATTTGTAAACTGTTAAAAACCTCAGAAGAACTTTCTCTGGTTTTTACATCATGCACATAGAACTCGCCAAAGCTCCTGGAGACAAACAAATGTTTAACGAATCCCTAAGGTCTCCCCACAACCCCTCACAATCTTCAAAAATTCTTGTCTTGTGGGAAATTATATTTTTAAGATAATGAGTTGATATTATATGTTCCTTAAGTGTGTATAGTGGGATTGAGAACAGAAGATGCACGCCATCATTCTCAGTCTGAGTTGTGGACAGTAATGTTAGTTGTCCAATGAAACTGTTATGGCTGAGACCAAGCTGAGAGGCAGTAAATCTTCAATGATGTAGTATGTGCACTCAACACAAAATATGTGTGTGTGCGTGCATGCGTGCATGCGTGCATGCGTGGTGTGTGTGTGTGTGTGTGTGTGTGTGTGTATGTGACAGTATATGTATAGAAGTGGTAGCTAGGCCTGGGGAGATGGATTTCTGTATTAAAATTCTGAAACAATTCCAAGACTCTAACCTTAACTATGGCTAAAATCATGTAAACAATTTGATAACTAAAGCTTTTGTTTCTTCAAATAGAAGTTATTTCTTGGCTATGAAATTCATCAGCCTTAGTCTCTGGAAAGGAATGTAGAATATAAGTTTCCACACAAAATCTTACTAGAACTTGTATTAGTCTCAGTGAGTGACCTCTAGAGTTGACTCATAGTTGTCTTAAATCCTCAGCAAAGTCTACCACCCATCTGTACTGTTACTTCATGCAGGAACTTTTTCCTTAGAGTCACTTTCTGAGTTAACTCATTGAATTTAAGTTTCTTGGCAAAATGTGATATCTTGGAGAGGGTCTTGTATGACGAGGTGGATGTTGGTGTGCTAGTTCAGTAAGTGGTTTCCTCAAACACTTTTCAAATCTTGTGTTCTGATGTCAGATAACAACTGTTTAAAACTGGAATGTTTCTCCTCTTTCTACATCTCTGAGTGGTTTACACTTTCCTCTTCATGAGGAAATACACACACACACACACACACACACACACACACACATTTCTTGTACTTGAATAATGTCCTATAAATACACAATTTATTATTCTCCTCTGAAAAGTGGCTCAGAAAAATTTCTGGGATGCAGCAGATGTGCAATGCTGTTCTGGGTCAAAGTCTTCAAATCCCTGTTGCTAGACAGGGAGAATGCCTGGCCTATCAGACATTAACAAATGATAGGTATGTGGCAAGAAATTGTTTTTAAGATTAAACTGCTTGAGCAGATAATTGGATAAAATAATAAGCTTCTTTATATTTTAGCTTGGAAGTGGTCAAGTGATTTTTGTCACATGAATGAAATAGTCACCCTTCTTTTCTGATGTCTGACAGCCTCTGAGTTGCTTGTTTCTGCCTCTAACACTTTTTACTCTTCTTTAAAATGGCTGTTTTTTTTCTAAATCTCTCTATATATCTAGTGCCTTTGGATCCTTGTAATTAAAGTCAGCGCTTCAGAGATCTTGTAACCACTGACAGGGAGACAGTGGAGGCAATAATTAAGACTGTGGATATTGGAGTTGGAGAGATCAGAGTGGACTCAAAGGTCTGAAGTGAGCCTTCTCGTTTATAAATCAATAGATTTTAAAATCAGTAGATGCTGTAGTATACACTTATTGACGCATTAAAGTATGTAATCATTGTATGCTAGTTAAGTACAGCTAGCTAACAAGTGCATTAACCTGGCCTCAATGAGAGAAGATGTGCTGAGTCCTCGAGAGACTCGAGGTTCTAGGGAGTAAGAAGATCTGGTAGTGGGGGAGCATCTTCAAGGGGACAGGGTGAAGATGAATGGGGTAAGGAATTGGAGAAAAACTGGGAGGGGGCAACAGCTGGAGTGTAAAGAAATAAATAAATTAATTAAAAATAATATTTATCATATAAAACAATGCATGCTTTTAATAGTCAATTAATCCCTATATTTCTAAGCAGAACACTTTGCCTTCCCAGCTCATAGACGTGTAGGCTTCATGAATTAGTGCTGACACAATATCTATCTCATTTAACTATACATAGTCATAATTGTCTTAAGTCCATTTCTTATCACTTCTGTGCTAAAGCAAAACATTTACATGAAAATAAAACTCTTTGTCCCTGAAAAAAAAAACACCTTAGATATTAGGTTGGTATAAGTAGTAACTGAGGCAGAATTATTTGTCCATTGTTGTTATGTGGTGCTAGGCACAATCCTTGGTAAATGGTAGGTGCTCTATACTAGATGGTAAAAATTATTTCCACTTTAATGTTTTGTTTTTAGTAATGTTTTAAAAGGATGTAGTTTAAGGAAATTCATTAAAAGCCACACGAAGCATTAACAAGGGTTTAATGAACATTTCCTTAGGAAGGTGGACTCTGGGGTAATGGTCCTATGAGAGGGAGACTCTGAGATAAGCTCACTGCGTTTTCCAACAAAAGGCACAGCTCTCCGTTGTTCACGGTGCTAGACGAGGATGCTATGCCTTTCCTAGTAACTGTCAAGGAGTCTCATCGCAAACACACAACCAAAGAGCAAGCTCTACTTCCAGTTCTGCATGAGAACCAAGAGAAACTAGAAGCTTTGATGGTAAATGTGGAGAAGCAGAGGTAGAGCTGCTGTTAACGCACTCTGTCTGGTTTCTTTCCCTCAGCACCACCACCGAGATGCACGGGAGACAGTAGAGTGAGGCTCCAAGCTGAACCTGTGAGTATCTACCTGACCCACAGCAGTCCTTCTCCGGACTATAGCATTGTGACTTCATGGCCGTTCCATGGGTACTAGGATAATTAACAGTGTTTAGAAAGCGTTTGTCCCATAGTTAGTGTCAGTAAATGTTTTTGCTCTTTTATTCTCCCGCTCCTTCGGCTTCCATGTACTTCTGTGCTCTGTAGTTCCTCCTTTCCCTTAATGACTCTTTCCCCCCCTCACAGACACTCCAAGAGAAGAATGGCTGCAGCGAACACCTCCTCGGTGGCAGAGTTCATCCTTGTTGGATTAACAGACCAGCCGGAACTCCAGATTCCACTCTTCATCCTATTTCTAGGTTTCTACATGGTCACCATGGTGGGGAACCTGGGTTTGATCACACTGATCGGGCTCAACTCTCACCTGCATATTCCCATGTACTTTTTCCTCCTCAACCTGTCCTTCATCGATTTCAGTTACTCCACCACGCTCACCCCTAAAATGCTGGTGGGGTTTGTTCTGAGGAAGAACATCATCTCCTACGCAGGGTGTATGACACAATTTTTCTTCTTCTGCTTCTTTGTCTTCTCTGAGTCCTACATCCTGTCTGCAATGGCATATGACCGCTATGTTGCCATCTGTAAACCATTGTTGTATAGGGTCACCATGTCTCCCTAAGTGTGTTCATACCTTTTGTCAGGTGTCTATGGGATGGGAGTTTTTGGGGCTGTGGCCCATATGGGAAACTTACAGTTTATAACCTTCTGTGCTGACAACATCATTAACCACTTTATGTGTGACATCATTCCCCTCCTTGAGCTGTCCTGCAATAGCTCTTACATCAATTTGTTGGTGGTTTTTATTGTTGTGACCATTGGCATTGGAGTGCCCATTGTTACCATTTTCATATCTTATGGTTTCATCCTCTCTAGCATTCTCCACATTAGCTCCAAAGAAGGCAGGTCCAAAGCCTTTAGTACCTGCACGTCCCATATTATTGTAGTGTCTCTCTTTTTTGGGTCAGGAGCTTTTATGTACCTCAAACCACCATCTAGTTTGCCTTTGGACCAGGGAAAGGTGTCCTCTGTTTTCTATACTGCTGTGGTGCCCATGTTCAATCCATTAATCTATAGCCTGAGGAATAAGGATGTCAAAACTGCTCTGAGGAAAACCTTGAGCAGAAAATTTTTCTCTTAAAAGTACTTCAGAAATAACGCCCAAAGCTTTATTAAGATTTAAAAAAAATTATTATTTCTTAGTAAAGGAAATGAAAGGCAGTGTTATACCCACAGGAAAACAAAATCTTGTTTTTAAGAATATTTAAATTTTCCCAGTTGGCTGTCTCAATTGTTCCTCCTTTTGTAGATACTGTTTTCATAATGATAAAATACACTTTAAAAGTAACCTAATGTAACCATTTCATATAAGGTGCTTCACACTGTGATTTCTAAGTGTTTTATAGGGCACCTACAGACATACATCTCATTCTTGAGCTGGTACTGAAATACAGGCCCGTGAATTCCAATAACATTTATTTTACTTTCTTTTAGCCTGTTTTCTTGTTCGACCCTTTCCATGGCCAGTTCTGCCTCGATAAGCTTATCACTGATGTTTTCATTTAAGTAAGTCTGATTGCATCTTCTGCAATGCCATTCAACTTTGCACAGATTAATCTTTGGAATAACGCTTTTAAGATACTTGAAGTATGAGAATGAATCAGGACAATGGAACCTCCAACCAGGTACCTGTGCTCCTTCAAGTGGAGTTCAGAGATTTTACATACCAACTTTCCTTTATCAAAACATCTATTGATAGGTATCAAAGCTGATTCTATAACTTTACTGTTGTGAATTTTAAGGGGCATGCATGTGTAAGTATCTCTATTGTGTGCGGACTGTACCTTCTTTAGGTCTATGCCTTGAAGTGGTATAGTTGCATCATATAATAATTCTAATTTTGGTTTTAAAGGTGCCTCTACATTGTTTCTGTAGTACCTAGACTACTTTATCTTCCCACTAAGAAGTGAATACAGGTTCCTTTCCTCCAAGTCTTTGCCAGCTTTTTGTCTTTTTCATTTTCTTTTATTTTTAGTGACCTCCAAATGGGGTCCATTTTATTTAAAATTGAAGTGTGATGAAAAGCACAGGAGAATCAAGCGCTCAGCAGATTTGCCCCTCAGTACATAAAGCTAATAACATCACGTAGTCCTAGAGTAGACAATTTCTACCATTTTGGAATGTTTCAGGCTGTTCTTTCCCAGGAAAATTCTCAGTAAATTAATTCCTTTCCTGAAATATTGCTGTCTTCACTCTGAGCCTGGCAGGATTGGTTTGCTTAGCCTTAATTTTTATAGCAAGTGTTAAACCACATGTTTACTTTTTATTTTACTTTATTTTATTTTTGCAGTGTTGGAATCAAGGGTCAGGCACATGCCAGCATTGAGCAGGGTCCATAGCCAAGCCCATTTACTTTTGAGTGCTGGCTACTTTGATTGCGAATACTATCACAACATTTTTCTTAGATATTGCTCTTCAGTACGTATTCTAATACATAATTTTGTTTGCTTATTTTTTCAGTAGAGATTTGCTTCTAAAATCTACATATTACTAATAAAAGTTTCTGTGAAAATCATCATGAAAGTGTTGTGCCTAGTGTGCACTCTCATTTATCTTGGGAATGTACATATGTGGGTTTTCTGGGCTACAGGGTTTCTAAATATCACAAAGTTCCGTCACAAAGTATTTAAGTTATTTTTGCTTTCACAAACAACTTTTAGGTAAGATTCTTTGCTTTCTATATTCAATGTTTCTATATGAACATTGGTTATTTTCAGTGTTTTTTTCACTTCAGCGCTCTCCTAGCTGGGCAGTGAAGTATGCATTTCTACCAAGTTTCCAGATAAACAGTGATGTAGATGTACGTTTATTAGCTATTTGAATATTGTCCTTTTGAAGTGTCTATCCATTTCTTTTTCCTACTTAAACCAGCGTTAGTCTGAGTGTGTGCGCGCTCATGCATGCAGGTCCATGGGTGTGGGCATATGCATGTGGAGGGCAGAGATGGACATCAGGTGTTACCATTCAGCTGTTGTCCACTTTGCTTGTTGATTTGAACTCTCTTACTTGGCCTAGAATTCACTGATGGGTTAGGCTGCTTGGCCAGGAAGCCCCAAGATCTGCCTGTCTCTGCCTCTTTAGAACTGGGATTGCAAACACGGGCCACCACACTTGGCCTCTTTACATGCATTTTGGACATTGGACTCGGGCCCTCATGTTTTCATAGCAAAGGATTTGTTAACTGAGTTCTCTCCAACCCAGTGTTGTTCTCAAGAAAATTGATTTAAATTTCAGAAAAGTAATTTGGATACGTCCTTTTGTCAAAAATATATAATGAAGTTATTGTTCAAGTCTTTGGCTTACACTTACATGATTGTCTTTTGGTAAGAGATAATTTAGTTGTAATAGTCAATATATCAATTATTTTTGTTACTATGAGTGCTTTGTTATGTTTCATTTTCCCTACTAGCAAGTCTCAAATATATTTTCATATTTTTACTTGGAAGCATTATGGTTAGTCCCTTATAATCATCACATCTCTCATCAATTTCAAATCAATTATTGTATGTGGAATAAGATTGTTGTATTTGTTATTGCATATAGGACAAGATAGTTATATTTTCAAAGACACTAAGTTGTTTTGACATCATTTGTTGAAAGAACTATTTTTCTCTCAGTTATTTTTGATATAATTTTGTGGGCTTAGTTGAAGATCAAGTGACAACATTCTTATGGGCCTATTTGGAAAGGAGGCTTGAAATCAAAGTACTATGTTCTGTGGTAAATTGTTCGATATAAATCATGACAACAAACATTCTTATCTTGGTTTGAAGTGAAATCATGCTTTTTTTTTTCTAAGCATTTGATACCTTTATTATATTTCAATATTTACAATTTAAATTTTAATAGTTATCACCAGCACTTAGAAACACATTTGCCCTTCATATACTGCTTCAAGTGCATTTATTTTACTAACTTCATGTACTGGCTATAGAAATTACTGAAATATACAAAAATAAACAGAATCTTTTTAAATATTTATACATCTATAATAATATCATTGCAAAAAGGACAGAATTATTGTTCTTGAACAGTCACATCTATTTCTTCTTTGTATTAATACTCTGGTATTAATGGTAGACAGGAATGAAAATAATAACTATTTCTGCCATATGTTATAACTTTAGAGTAAAAGAATTTGGACATGTCTACTTTTTCTATATTGTTGTAGAAAGCAACATTAAGGTTATATAAATGAATGACTAAGAGTTTCTTTTTAAGAAGAATTTCCCCGTTAGTTAAATTCTAAAATCTATGAATGTTAAAACCGATACAGTTAAATAACTTAACATAAATGAGCTATCAGAGGTAGATTTATAAACCAAGCCAATGTAATAAGCATTATGGTATAACAGATATAATGCTAGAGAAAGCTTCTTAGTCAGCTGAGAGCTGGGCTCCGAGGAGACGGACAGTGACAGCTTCCTGATGATCACAGTCAAATGACCTGTGCTAGGCCATAAATAAAAAATATACTTTAGAATTTTGTTCCACCGCTGCTGCATAATGACCTGTGATAATGGCTGGCAAAAGGTCTGGGACTGTCTGAATCCTAGAAGAAAAACGATGCAGCAATTTAGAGACAAACTGTATCTTTATATAAAGTATTTGAATTCTTTGATTTTTTTTTAAAAAAGAATTCTTTAGCTTTCCAGTACTTATATACATGTAGCCACAAGCAGTTATATTTTAGATATATATATTGCTAGATTATGGACTTGCTACTTAAAGAGAATGGTCACTTTAAAAGACCATAAATCATAGCCTGAAGAAATTAGCCCTCCCCTACTCCAATTCTAACCCTAAGACAGAGTTAGGAAGCTGTTCTGTATTTGTTATCATCTCCTGATTCATGGTTTCTGGCTTCTCTATGCTCTTTGTCATTGATACTATGTTGAATTAAACGGGGTGGTGTGTAACTTTTTACCACCCCTCAAAACAAATAAAAGCTGGATATCTTTTTTATTTGGGGAATTTCTCTGGAGGCTCCCTTCCTGGGCCTCTCTGACCATACTGTCTTGGTGCATCTCTCTCTTACTCTTCTTCCTTTAAGATATCCCTTTAAATGAAGTTTCCTTCTACAGTTTAAAAGGCAACCTGTCTTTTCCCTTAAGACTTGGTATATAATGCATATTCCATGACAGGTAATGAAGGAATTCTTGTCAGAACAACCTAAGACAGGCTCAGTCTTGTTTATGAAATAAAAAAGGGGGAGAGGCAGAGAGCTTTTGGGGCTGCTTGGCAAGAATCTTGCACAGGCCAAGGACAAGAAAGTGGGCTTCAGGTAGGAATCTGACATTATGCTAGAACAAAAAAGTAATTTCAGGCAGGAATCTAAATCTTAGGCTAGAACAAGGAAGTAGGCTTCAGACATTAAAATGGCCTTGGGCTAGGACAGGGAAGTTGGCTCAGATACTTTGGTCATCTTGATAAGCCCTTAGAAATAGTGATCACAGGAGTGTTCATGGAATTTTGTTTATTGCCTTGCTTGTTCTTTGACTATTTGTGTTTATTGTCTTGCTTGTTCCTTGACTATTTGCATCTATTGTATTGCTAGTTCCTGAAACTAGAATTGACATTAATACCTGCATGTAATTAAAATGGTATAAAAGCAAAAAGGAGGAGGAGGATAGGATAGGGGGTTTCTAGGGAGGGGAAATGGGAAAAGGGGAGAGCATCTGAAATGTAAAGAAATAAAATACCCAATAAAAAAAGAGAAAAAATGTGAAACCATGAATAATTTTAAATCATTTTAGATAAAGTTTGCAGTAATGGTATCAAGGACTTGGGAGATCACAGTTTTGGTTATTCCCCCTAGCAACAATAAAAACCTATGTTCAGTGGCAAATAAATAAATAAATAAATAAACAAAAAACCCAAAACAAAAAAACAACAGTGGTATGCTCTTTCTGACATAGTGCACTATTTCTTTTCAATGCTTGTTTACTTCTAGGAGAATCATGGTCTCTGCTTCTCTTTACCCTAATAAACCTCATTCCTGAAGGATAATTATGTATCAGCTCTTTTAATGAGGCAGCTCTCATTGCTTCTTCTTTTATATTTAACATATAAAAGCACAGCTATATTTCTGCTGGCACTTATTTACCTCTCTATATATTTATCTGTTAAAGTTTCAGAAAGAAGCATTTAGTTATGTGTCTTCCAACAGAAATGGTCCGGGAAGATGCTGTTGTTGAAGAAGAACAGAAAGTTCTGAGATACCATTACCTGTCACATCAGGTCCCATGTATGTTAAAGAAGTTTGCAAGAAGAAACTGGTGAAAGAACATGGACTTATTTGTAGTTCAGCCAAACAGGGGATAGCTGAGGAGTCAACAAGTTGTCTCTCCCTCATTTCTGTGATTATTTTACAATTTATAGAAAACCATGAGACAAAGCCTATAACATATGTAAACTTATGTACGAGATAAGTTAAACAGTCCTTTTAATGTGAGACCACTCAACTTGCTCTTGGTCTGGCAGAGTTCTTTGATAGGTATAGAGTGGAGGCCAGTTTCAAACTCTGATTTCTGCATCCCCATATTGTAAGTGTAAGAAGGAGGTAGTCTCACAGAGGAAAGTGCACAGGGGTCTTTCCATAGATTATTTCTTCTCCCATCTACTCATTTATAGAATCTAAACATTTAATCTCATAATCTCATAAATAAATTTAGAGTGAGGAAAGAGACAGGTAGAAATGATGTGTTTAAAAATTGACCCCAGAGGAGATTGAAGCCTCAGACATTTACAGCTAGAGCAATCAGTAGAGTCAGTCGGCACAAATCTTAATCTAGAAACATAAAATCTTAGTCACGAAACTAAATGTTAAACCACACCAAAACTCCACACTATAGTTCTATTTATCTCAGTTCCCATAACCTAGTATACCACATCGGCTTTCAACAAGAAGTAATAAGTCATGCTGGAAGACTAAAGTCTAATGACATGAAATGAGCAACAGAATCACCCTCAGTGAACACGTTGAAATAATCGTTTAAAACCGTAGTTCATATACTGAGGGCATCGATGGAAGTAGCGGAGAGTAGTGTCGACAGAAAGGTGAGAGCTAGCTGCAAGATGAAGTCCAAAGAAAATACTGAAAACCCACAGTAACAGAAGTGAAAACTCCCTTTGATAAGCTCATCAGTTTACTGGACAAAAACATCACTGGTTTTGAAGATATTTCGTGGAAATAACCCAAGATGAAATGTAAAGAGAAAATGGAATGAAAAGAAGGGAGACAGAATGCACACAAATTGTAGCATGCAATGCAAATTCCATAAGGCAAGAGAGAGAGAAAAAAAGAACAGAACAAAATGGAAATAGCACTTGTTCTGACAGTTCTTGGGATTAGTCATAGACTGCGTCTATGCATCCAAAGACCTCCATAATCACAAAGCAATATAACACCAAGAAGTCTACATCCAGTCCTTTCATTGTCTAGTAACAGAAAAC
This sequence comes from Arvicanthis niloticus, assembly GCF_011762505.2. Taxonomy (NCBI): domain Eukaryota; kingdom Metazoa; phylum Chordata; class Mammalia; order Rodentia; family Muridae; genus Arvicanthis; species Arvicanthis niloticus. The sequence continues at coordinate 6,729,447 of NC_133434.1, forward strand.
TAGCCAAAGAGGAAATGTGTTGTGTATTTGGTTTAATGCTTGCATTATGGGTTCCAAATCCTGCATGTGGGACTCTGAGAATCCTTGCTTTTAGCATTCTGTCTAAACTCTACCACCACAGTTAAGTGGCAACAACAGCTGGTATTCTCCTCCTCACCGTTACCTCGCAACATCCAGGTAGGCCTGGCCCACTACAAAAGGGGATGCTTGCCCCCTTTTCTCTCTTGCTCTCCTGCTCTCTTGCTCTTGCTCTCTTGCACTCTTGCACTCTTGATCTCTTGATTCCTCTGTCCCTTTGCCCCTTCCCTTTCCTTTCCCCCTCTCTCCACGTGGTCATGACTGGCTTCCTTCTCTTCCTCTCTCCTCTCTCCTCTCTCCTCTCTCCTCTCTCCTCTCTCCTCTCTCCTCTCTCCTCTCTCCTCTCTCCTCTCTCCTCTCTCCTCCTCTCTCCTCTCTCCTCTCTCCTCCTCTCTCCTCTCTCCTCTCTCCTCTCTCCTCTCTCCTCTCTCCTCTCTCCTCTCTCCTCTCTCCTCTCTCCTCTCTCCTCTCTCCTCTCTCCTCTCTCCTCTCTCCTCTCTCCTCTCTCCTCTCTCCTCTCTCCTCTCTCCTCTCTCCTCTCTCCTCTCTCCTCTCTCCTCTCTCCTCTCTCCTCTCTCCTCTCTCCTCTCTCCTCTCTCCTCTCCTCTCCTCCCCTCCACTTCCCTCCCCTCCCCTCTCCTCCCCTCCCCTCCTCTCTCCCCCATCTCTCTGCCTCTCTCTGCCTCTACTACCTTCTTAACTCCCCTCCCCATGCCCTGAATAACTCTATTCTATACTATACCAGTGGGTATGTGGATGGGTGTGTGGCTGGTCCCTCAGGGGAAAGAGATGCCTGAACATGGGCCCCCTGAGATATCCCCTTCTCCCATACCTTACCACACACCTCCACAGAATATACCCTCTTATTCTTTCTCTTTTTCATCACCTGTCCCCAGCTGGTACTAATTGGTAAATAAAGTTGCTGGCCAATAGCTGGGCAGGGAGACTGAGGCCGGACATCAGATTCCCTGCTCAAGGGAACCACAAGGAGGAGAAGGAGCCATGCTGGGGAAGGAGAAGGTCCAGGTCTGAGAAGTGTAGGGTCAAGAGACAGAGAGACTGCCAAGGTGTAAGAATCAGGATTATGGACCAGGAAGGTGGCAGGCCTGGGTTTGGGACAGCCAGGATGGGATATAGGTGTACACCCTTAGAGAACAAATACCTCTGTATAGCTCAACATGGTCTAATTGCATGGGGATGGAGATATTTTTATCTAGAATAGTCAAACCCACATGTTGTTGGAAGAACACATAATACTATAAACACCGTCTAAGGATTTTGTCCTGGATCAAATTTCTGTTCATTCTAGAGAAGGAACAAGAGATACTATTTATTCATAGAAAGGAGGGATCCATGGCCAGCGAGTTAGAAGGGGAAGCTTATAATAAATTGATCTTCATCTTTCTTAACTATACTGAGCACTTATTCCTGGCTTTTAATGACCTCATGGTATTTGTTTAAATAGCTGTAAGATGATAGCTGTTCTTGGTTTTCTGGGCTTTAAACAGGGTCTTCAGGTTTTGTTTGAGTAGCTGCCTATAGTCTGAATTTTGAGTAAGTATGAAGATGTAGACACCTTTGTATATGTGGTATGGAGAACGCAGCTAGGCGTGTGAAAGGGGCTTAAAACCTCCAAATTCAGTTCAAGTCACCAGGCCTTGTTAGTGGTAAGGGAGACGGAACATGCATAAAAATCTGATAAAGCGATATGGACAGAGCACTGATGGTATGTGGTGCAGCTCTCAGCTGACAGAAATGTTTTCATGTCACTTGGCTATTAGTGACAAACACACAAACAAAGAGAACCAAAAAAAGCCCATCACATCTGAATTGCCCATTTGTTTCTTGAGCCTTTCCTCTTTTTTTGGTGTGTTTATTATATTTTTAGGTTCTATCTGTTGAGGGATTTTTTTTTTTTCCTTTTCGTCTCGTTGTGAGTCAGTTACTCACCCTTAGAACAGAAGGTGACAGCTTGTTTGCCGTTAGTGGTATCTTAGCTTCCTCTGCCTTGCTCTTTTCAGATGCTTAGAGTTGCAACCACCACCTCTGTCCCACTCTGTCTATTCTATTTTTGACAAGAGCTTGCTGTCAACAAATTCCAGCATCCTGGAGGACTGGGTATCTACTCCCTTCTCCTGGCCCTCACATCTGTTACATACGAGGCATCTGGATGGTCTGTGTCTTATCCAGTCACTTCCACCCTTCTCTTGGGTCTGTAGAGTGTCAGTTTGTCCTCCAATCTATCCTCTGACTTACCTAGTTAGGTTTCCTGAAGCCTGGCTGACAGAAGATGAAGTAGCTGACGTTTTGCTTCTGTCTTAGTAAGCAGTCAAGGGTGAGAAGCAAGCACTCTGGTCTGTTCTTCCATTAGTGGTGTAGGCTGAATCCACCCACAGGGAGCTGTACACAGTCCAATCAGCCCCTTGTACCCTGTTCCTCCTTGTCCACATCAACCTACTTGTAATAGTAGTGACTTTTAAAAATTAATCTTTTACCATCCTTTTGATTTTTCCATCATCATAGCATCATAAATCGTGGCTCTTCTCCTCTGATGGTTTCTGAGCAAGAGGGTTTCAGTTGGTGAACCAGAAAGTCCATTTCCCAAGCTCTTATCTGACAAGCTTAGGTAACCATATGCACTCAAGCAATGATGGTAGACTGCTCAGGCTGTGTTTATATACTTGTGAACACATATACACACACATATAAGTATGTATGTAACAATAATCAAAGGAAAAGAGGTCCTCCATTTCAGAGTGGGGGGTTGTGGGAGTAATTAGAGGGAGGGTTTCTGGGAGGAGATGGAGGGAGGAAATAGAAATGGAAAGGTGATGTGATTCTATTATAATTAAAAACGTGTTAAAACATAAAAATGAGTTATATTTCTAGGATTCAGGAACAAAGCCTACACACATTTCATTTTGGTCCTTCGGAGGAAATACAAATGCAAATAATTCCTGTGAGTGGCCTGATCCCTGAGAAGAGTAGATACGCCCTGTAAGTGAGCATCTTTCTCCCCATGTCTCTTTAGAACAACGAATTCAGGTCATTTTACTTTTGCTGGCCTTTTATTATTCACCTCCCTTTAAGAGGGGTGTGACTCTCCTCAGTGTTAGGACTGAAAAGCAACTGAGTGTAGGATGTATTTTCTTCTATTTTGAAGGGAAAGCCTAAAGATTTCTAGGTTTGGTTTTCCCCTGGCTTACAAAACTTCCATGTGAGGTAGAAGCAACTAGATAATTTTAAGGTGGCTGCAGATCTCAGCTCTATCCTCCACACACATTTATCTACATTAAAAATTAAAAGGTCATATGTGTGTGTGTGTGTGTGTGTGTGTGTGTGTTTCTTTTTAGACAAATTTTCACTGTATAGCTCTGGCTGGCCTTGAACTCACTGGGATCCACCAGCCTCTGCTTCCCTGCACTGGGATTATAGGCATGTACCACCACACCTTGCTTATGTATTTCATCTTGAGATAGGGTCTCATGAACTTGGATTCAAAGTTGCCATACATTGTGCAATAACCTTGAACTTCTTATTCTCTTGCCTCCATCTCCCAAGAGGAGTGTCTACACCATGTTCAGTTTCAAGTGGTACAGACTGAACCTAGGGCTACATGAATACTAGGCAAGCCCTCTACCAACTAAGTCTTTTCACCTCTTTCTATCCAGCTTCTGTGTCTCATTTCTTCATCAGTTTTCCCCTCAAACTGCGAGTGAAGACTGATGATTTATTCTCCTAACCTCTCTGTTCACAGCAATATTCTTTTTAATTTCTCTAGTGATTTATCCACTAATGATCCTCCTCCCAATCCCAAAGGAAGTGGGTCTTTTTAAAAATGCAGCTGTCTTCTTTCTTCTTCTTCTTCTTCTTCTTCTTCTTCTTCTTCTTCTTCTTCTTCTTCTTCTTCTTCTTCTTCTTCTCCTTCTCCTTCTCCTTCTCCTTCTCCTTCTCCTTCTCCTTCTCCTTCTCCTTCTCCTTCTCCTTCTCCTTCTCCTTCTCCTTCTCCTTCTCCTTCTCCTTCTCCTTCTCCTTCTCCTTCTCCTTCTCCTTCTCCTTCTCCTTCTCCTTCTCCTTCTCCTCCTCCTCCTCCTCCTCCTCCTCCTCCTCCTCCTCCTCCTCCTCCTCCTCTTCCTTTCTTCTTTCTTCTTCTTAATTTTATTTTTTGGTAGTTGATTTCTCTGCTTGGAATGATTTGTCTTTTTTCTCACAGGTCAGCTTATAATTATCATTCAGGACTCAACAGCAATTAGCTTCCAGCATAACTCAACTTGACCAGACGTTTCCATAGTAACAGTACTATAATGGTACATGGTATCTTAGCAAAAATGTGGGCTCAGTAAGTATATGACCAGTCATCTGTCATAGAAATGTATATAATAAAGAATATTCTACTATTGAAAATTAAAAATGAATAAGAAACTACTTCATGAATTGATTAAATAATAAACTCAATGGAGATTATTTATTAAGCACCATTCATAAAACATAGATATTTGTCAGAACACTGACGACTTAAAATCTAATGCTCATGATAATTAATTAATTATTAATTAATTAAATTAATTATTAATTAATTAATTAAAATACTCATGATAATTAATCATTAGATGAGATATACAATGAGACTTAATGAATCTTATCAAAATTTGGAGGGTTAATTGATGGGTAATTATTTTCTAAAACTGATTTGAAAAATCTTGATTTGCTATACACAGCAACACATGTCTATATCATTAGTGGATTCTACTTGTGCTTACTCCACTGTCACTGAAACATCAAATATAGTGTATTCTCTTTCTGAAATAAATGATTATTGTTTTAGTTAGGGTTTTTATTGCTGTGAAGATTCACCATGACCAAGGCAACTCTTACAAAGGACACATTTAATTGGGGCTGACTTACTGGTTCTGAGATTCAGTCTATTATCATCATGGCAGGAAGCATGGCAGCATCCAGGCAGACATGGTGTAGGAGGAGCTGAGAGTTGTATATCTTCATCTGAAGGCCTCTAGGAGAAGACTGGCACCCAACTGGTTAGAAAGAGGGTCTCATTTCCCACCCCCACAGTGACATACTTCCTCCAACAAAGCCACATCTCCTAATAGTGCCTAGGTCAACCATATTCAAACACCACATTCTATTCCCTGACTCCCATAGGCTTGTTCAAACACATGAATAAATCTATGGGGGATCACGCTTAACTACAACATAATGTAAGATACATTTAGTCCAATTTCAAAAGTCTCATAGTCTATATAACAGTCTCAACAATGTTGAAAGTCCAAAGTTCAAAGTCTCTTGTGAGATTCATGCAATCCCTTTCTTAACTGTAATCCCACATAAAATCAAAATAAAAAAGCATATTACATACCTCCAACATCAGAGGATATATATTATCATTCCAAAATGTCATAGTGAGGAAATACTGGAACAAAACAAGACCAAAATGCCACCTGTGCAAACTCCAAACTCTGTCTTCATGTCTGAGATCTAATTCCTAACAGCTTTGATGACTGTAGCATATTTCTTTTTCTTGGTTTCATTCCCTGTTAGAACATTCCTTGGCAAGTATCCCATGGCTCTGAAATCTTTAACATTTTGGGGTCTCCAAGGCAACTTTAACTTTACAGCTACTTATTCCAATGTCTGGAATCCATACACAATCTTTTGGGCTTCTCAAAATGGCTTGGGTCACTTTTCCAGTACTGCCCTTTCTAGCACTCTAGGCTCTGGTTGACATCACTCCACTGTTGCTGCTGTTCTTGGTGATCATCCTCAGGTTCTGGCATCTCCAGTATGCTGGGGTCTTCTGCTGCAACTAGGCTTCACCAATAGCCCCTCATAGGCACTCTTCATAGTGCCATGCCTCAACTTCTTTGTATAGCTCTTTCAGTCCTGGTCCATCAACTGCAATTGAGGCTGCACCTTCACCAATGGCCTTCCCTGGTCTCTCACAGTGCTAAGCCTCAGCTGCTTTCTATGACTCTTTCATACCTTCAAAACCAGTACCAACTGGGTGATGCTTACATATTATCATGTCCAGTTGCAGCAGCAGGTACCACTTAGGCTATTTCTGGAGCACATTTTCTTTGTGCTCTCAGAAAACAGCCCCTAGAAGCTTTCACCTCAGTGATGCTGACCACTGCTAATTTCTTAGTTCCAGCTCATTAGCATCAATTGTCCTAGTATTTCCTTTCATTCTAGATTCTAAAGCCAGAGCCATGTTCCAGCACCAGCAAGCAGGGAACTCGGCAGCTTTGGCCATGTGGTTCTGGCTTCTCTTCTTCTATTACATATGGTAGGGGCTGAAAAATTGTGTGGTGCTTATATCTACATGCAGCCAAAATACTCAGATAGTAAAGACAAATCCTTTTTTAAGATATATATATATATATATATATATATATATTTTTTTTTTTTTTTTTCTTTTTTTTTTTTGAGACAGGGTTTCTCTGTGTAGTCCTGGCTGTCCTGGAACTCATTCTGTAGACCAAACTGGCCTCGAACTCAGAAATCTGCCTGCCTCTGCCTCCCAAGTGCTGGGATTAAAGGCGTGAACCACCATTGCCTGGCAAGACATATTTTTTTAATCTTGCGTGTTAATAATTATTGTATTTTTTTCCCATTTCTGAATCTGGCCTCTTGACCACAGGTAGTTTTCCAGTACTTTCTTCATTTGGTGGAAGTCTGAAGCTTTCCTCCCTGGACAGTCTAAGCCATAGGAACTTTAATCTCTGGTTATGGGAATAGCAGCAAGAAGAGACTGACCTGAAATGGCAGAAACTGGATGAAGACCTTGGAGATTATCAACATGGAAACATCTCATTATAAACGTCATTCTCTTCACGTCTTGAATCAAATGATTTTCACTATAGTGGTTTGAAAGAAAATGGTGGCCATAGTGAAAATTCTTTTAAAAAAATAGCCCACATATATGATAGAATAATAAAGTCTTCTAGGGACCTCATACAACCACAGGCTGGGGATTGGTATGAGTTGTTAAGTATATTTTGATTTAAAAATTGAAAAAAAAATAAAGAAAGAAAGAGCCATATTTGAAGAAATACTAGAAGTTGAATTAAAGGAACTTCACCGAGACCAAGTGCTGCATAGCAACTTTCTGTTCAACAGCAGAAGATATCTTGAGGTAGATCGGGACTTGTCATTGTACTGGCTAGTATCATTTTAGGGTGACGACACTGAAGTAGCCTGGTCATTGTTGAAGCTGTTGAGAAAAAAAAAAGAGAGAAAAAGAAAAGCATGATGAGAACCCTTGGAACTGGGGCAAATAGAGAATGAGAATGTAAACACAACTTAGCAGCAACCCTCTAGGAGCCACCCCTTCCTACTCCTCAACGTTTCTATTTGATAAGGTCTCTCTCTCTCCTCCTGGTCCAGGTCATTAGTTAGGGCCCTGCAGTGCCACAGTAGCAGAGGGTACAGGTATATGCTGCTTGCCCCTAGCCAGCCAAGTGATTGTCACAGGTATTTGAGAATGCAGTTCTTTTTAGTTCTTCACCAAGGGAGTTGGAAGTAGACACTATTGGCACAATGGGTGACATCTTTCAGAGGGTTTATTGGCTGGATGTGGAGCCAAGGTGGGTGGGAGCAGCACAGATTTGGGTGATCTTGGAGGAAAGATACAAGTGTAGCAAAAATGCCTTTGTTTTTGTTTTTGTTTTGTTTTTCCTCAGAGAAATAGAAACAGGTGGGATTGTTGCTTTTATCCATTTGGTGATTGTATAGGTGAGGTGCAGCTGGGGCTACCGCGAGGCAAGGATCAGTTTTATAAGAAAATAACATCAGAAGAAGAGGGTCAGGTCTAACTCCCAATGAGTCTCTCCTCTTTCTCCATTTTAAAGAACATTAAGAAAAGTGTTTTAGTTCCTGACAAAATTAAGGAAGATGCCGATTTCCCCCATCTTCTCTTTGCCCTTTAATATAGGCAACCTTCTCTGTTACTACTATGTAGCAACAGAATGGTGTAGAAATACCACAGATAAGCCTACAGAGACATGGTTTACACCAAGGCTCATTCATATGAGTATTATACAGACTATAGATTTGAACAAAATTATAATGTCATGTATCCACCATTTGCAATAAACTACCGAGTAATTTTGTCTCCCTAAAAATCTGTGTTCATTCATATTCTCTTTAATAGAGATTGTGTGTATGTTTGTGTGTGTGTGTGTGTTGGCTGAAAAAGTTGAGAGCCCAAATAATATTTATGGTAAGGTTCTGAGTAGTGTTCACAAGGAAATGGAATGAAAACAATGAAGAAATAGAAATCTTTGTCCAGAACATGCTCTATGCCTGTCAGTACCAGGCACCAGTACTATTTAATCAAGAGCCTCAGTGGTGGGCAATGGGAGACCTCACAGAAGGGATAATTACCATGGTGAGGAGCCTTTGAAGCTCTGAGCCATAGAAAGATTATTGTGTCCTAAATAATCAGACACAAGTAATGACAAATTTAAAGCTTTCAAGGCAATTATAAGCAACTTGAAGTTAAAATAGCTCATTCCTGTGATTTACTGAAAAATTAAGAAATAATAGTAATTCATGCTTAACTTCTTTACTTTTTTTGTCTTTTTGTCTTCTTTTTTCCTCTACGAGGCATGTATTTCAGAAAAGGATTTTTTTTTTTTTTTTAAATTGTGGGTTACAATTTGGAAGTGGACAATAGCAGCAACGTACATAGGAAAATATCTGGGAAAAAGTCAGGTTGTTGATAGGATACCATCATTAAGTGGAAACCTGTAGTTACCAAATTGATTATTTAAACCAGGGACTGTCCCAGACTCAGTGTCTTAGGACTCCTTTCTAAGTCATCAGGGTACCGGAGAACATGTATTCTACAGTATCTGCTAAAAACATTCTGCTACAAGGAGGACTGTCATGGCAGAGGCAGGCAGATGGGAGAGCTTCAGACAGCTGCCCTGGAGCAGAGCAGTGTCTACGATAAAAGCAGGAAATACTTTAAATAACTCTCCTGGCTGTTGACTGGGACACTGGCAATTATAGGGAGGCTTGCCCTTGAGTAGGCTCTCACTAATGTAGAGCCTAACCTTGGACTTTTCCTGGGATTGGTGCCACGCTGCTGGTTACCCTGGGCTTTTTATGTGGGTGGAGCCCCGTGGTTTTTTCCTACCCTCTCATTATTCGAGTTTGGGGGATTGTGGGAAGGGGGAATGTTTTGGGCGCGACGCCACTCATTTAAGTGATGTGTAATTTGATTGAAAATGCATTGAAGGCCCTTATTTTGTCCCTAAGGGTCAGGTTAGAAGTGTAACTACAGCCTTGCGCTGTGATTTATCCCCACACACTGTCCTGCATTTAGCATTGATTTTCTTAAACCCTGATCTTTTTTCAATGCATTTCAATGACATTGTTAGCATCTCCTTTACACTTTACTCATCTGGAACAGTCTGTGGCTACATGACAAGGTAGACTATGGAGACAACTATATGAACTATATGGCAAAAAGATGATGAACTTTGGAATTTAGGCCCCCTAATTTGAAAATTTTCCAGTGGATTTATAAAAAAAAACCCATGGATGTGTCTAAATCTCAGCTTTCTTTTGTATAATAACAGAAAGTAACAGTCTCTTCCAAGGTTTTGAGTATTGAATAAAATATAGTATGAAAAATATAATTTTGAAAACTACTACTTTAAAAAGAGTCAGCTCTTGCTTAAAAATGAGCCACATGATGTTGGGTCTGTGGTCCTCACACTCACAGAGGTAAGATTACGAAGATGGGACAGAAGAAGCTTGTAGAATTACACTCTATGGTCAGAAGGATGCTGGGATATATCAGGAGAGAAGTCACAGCTAACTTCTGTGCCTTCCCTCACCCCCATCAGTTGGAAGAAGCTGTCTGAAAGGATGAGGGTGCACAGCAGAAGGAGGGCTTCTGAAAAAATTATACTGCAAGGAGCACTGACATTTAGTCTTCATGTTTGTAAAAACCATGAGATCAGCACATAGAGGGATTATCAACTCAGAGAAAACAGATTATCACTGTAAGATTTGGTTACTGGAGTTGGAAAATTTATATTGATTTCTTATGTCTGTTTCTATGAATAATAGAAAATTAACTATCTCTGTAAATTAGACTTTCCTCATTTATAAAATTAATTTAGGGACACTATTTCACTATGATTTACTTATTTAATGTCTGTGGGTATTTTGAGTGCAAGAATGTACATTATGTACATGATGTACATGCAGTGCCTGTGGAGGCCGGAAAGGACGTTGAATCCCCTGGAACTCGAGTTACAGAGTGAGACAGAGAGACAGACAAGAGGCAGGGAGACAGAGAAAGACAGAGACACAGACAGATAGAGACAGGCATAGGCAAACAGAGAGATGTGCACACGTGCACACACCTACACAAAGACGGAGACACTGAGAGAGGCACACAGAGAGACACAGAAAGAGGCAGGGAGAGCTGGGTAGAGAAGGAGAAGGAGGAAGAGGAAGGGGAGCCTTGTAAAAGGTCATGTTTGCTTTTGTTGCCTGACTGTCCTTGTTTTTTCAGTCCGGGGTTTATTTACATTTCTTCTCTTTTCAGTCGAGTCCAAAAGTGTCTTCTTGATTTCAGAATTCAGGACTGAGAGGAAAAGGGACCCAAAGCTGGTGTTATATCTCTCCCTAGCAGTGCTGTGCAAGCTTGATTTCATGCTGAATCATTGGAGGTTTAGAACTTCCTGTGACTCGATCTGCAAGCAATCTCCGATTTAACTCGCTGGCTTGTAGCTTTGACAGTGCACTAGGATTCTACAGACAGCTTCAGGGGAGTTGATGGTGCACTTACAGCTGAGATATTCTGGCATGTGCCTTTCCCAGATGTTTTGAGGTTAAGAGAAATGCCTTTTTGTTTATTTTTTATTTTTTACTTACTCACTGCCCACCGTCAGCCCCGTCCACAATATTTCCTCCATCCTCCCCTCCCCTTCTCCTGTCACTTCAAGTCTCTGCTAGGCTAGGCATTTCCTCTTCCACTAAGGCCAGACAAGGTAGCCCATCTCAAGAACAAGTCCCACATACAGGCAACAGTTTTTGGGATAGCCCCTGCTCCAGTTGTTTGTGACCCACACGAAGACCAAGCTGCACATCTGCTACATATGTGTGTGGAAGCCTAGGTCTAGCCCGTGTATGTTCTTTGGTTGGTGGTTCAGTCTTTGAGAGCCCCAATGGTCTAGGTTAGTTGATTCTGTGGTCTTCCTGTAGAGTTCCCCATCCCCTTAGGGCTTGCAATCCTTCCTCCTATACTTCTGTAAGAGTCCCCAAGCTCCATCCACTGTTTGGCTGTGGGTGTCTGTACCTGTCTGAATCAGCTGCTGGGTGGAGCCTCTCAGAGGACATCTGAAAACAGCTTTTCTTATTAGCTAAGATAGCAGATATTATTAACTTCAGAAATGAATTTGTCTTTCTTATCTAGGGAATCTCCGTGTGAATATGTAAAGACACGTAGAATAAAGTGGCACGGCCCAAATCCAGACACAGTTAGATGACCTGCTCCACCCAGCGTCTCAGTTTTTGTGAGTGATGTTAGCAGTAAGATGAAGAAAGAAGTTACATAAATTTCCTAAGATGATGATGTCGGAAGCCTGTTCAAGTGTTCATGTGTGTCCAGTGTGGAATGCTATCCACACATTTGGGGTTATCTTCAATCTTTACATATAACTGTTGGGTCTCACATCGTAGACTTTTTCATAAAATTTGGAGAGACGTTAGGGAAGAACCAAAGCAAGCAGCATGAATGAGGTGAACGAATCATTAGCTGACTTTTAGGCCTTATTTAGGAAGGGTCAGACAGTAGCAGCTTAACTGAGTTTGGGCAAAAAGCGTCATTCTTGATGTATATCTATTGATAATATTTAATATAAGTAAGATATTCTCACAAAATTAGTCTTCATAAAGGCTTCTTGTTTAGTTTTTAAAGCAGTTTTAAAATTTTCATATATTTTGATTATATTTTTCTCTCTCACCTAAATACTCTCAGATCCCCCTTCCTTACCTGCCTAGCTTCATCTTCTTTTTCTTTAAAAAACAAAACAAAACAGAACAACAACAAAAAAACTTCACAAAACCTACCCCCTTACACAACCAAAACCAAAACCAGCAAGAAAACCCTCCATAGGGGCTGTTTTGTGTTGACCAACTATTGAGCATGAAGCCTGCACTGGAACGTGGTTGATCTACCCAGTGTCACTCCACTGAAGAAAACTCAATTTCCTTCTTCCAGCAGCTACCAATAGCAAATAGCTTCTTGGTTAGAGGTGAGATTTTCTGCCCCCATGTCCCCTTCGTTGTGTTGGGATCTTTCTGGCTTGCACTTATGTGCATGCTGACACAGTCTCTGGGAATCCATATGAGAGCCATCTCAGTTGTGTCTGGAAGGCGCAGTCTTTTTGGTGTTGTCTACTATCTCTGGTTATTACATTCTTTCTGTCCCTTCTTCCACATAGATACCAGACCCTTGAGGGGAGAAGCCGGGTAAAGACATGCTCTTAGAGCCAAGAGCTCCAAAGTCTTTTACTTTCTGAGTTGTGGGTCTCTGTGTTTATTACTTGGTCTTTTTCCTCTGCCTGATCTTCCCAAAGGATCCCAGCCACCTTGCTTCTCTTTCCCCTATTTTTTCTCTTGGCTCCATGTTAGTTTATTTTTCCTGGTTACAACAATTAGAGTTAATATATGCATAAAACACTGAATACATATAACTATCAGATGTTTGGGGTAGATGCAAGAGCACCTGGATGGAACAAAAGAGTCAAAACAAAAAGCGAGGTTAAAATGTTGACTTTATTTATATATGTGTATTTGAGTGTACATATTTTGTAAGTTAGCATGCAAAATAATGGGTCCTTTCTTGACACATACATATGGCATTATATATATTTTTTTATTTCTTAGACCTCTCCAGAAGCTTCCACCAGCTGGTTCCCTCTCTTTTCCTAATTAGTCCTAACTTTTGCTTTTTTATTGTACATATTTCTTTACCTCCACTGAAATCTCCTCTTCTCTCGTGATCCTGTTTCTGGTTTCATGACACCCTTGTCAACATAAGCACACCCACATATCTATATAATTTTACATCTAGGTTAAAATTAGACTTTAGATACAATCATTATTGTTTCCACAACTTCTGATCATATAATTTCTCCTGTTCTTTACATCAATAAATCAAGTATATGAAAACCCAACTGGAATTTTCTCTTGAACTATTCCTTGATACAAGTGGACAGAGACTTTTACTGAATAATAAACAAAAAGCTAAGGATTACCGACGTCAGGACAAGATGGATGATTGATTTAGGTGGCTGGTAAAATAGGTTTCCCCCACTAGATGCTATGACGGTAAAGTCAGAAAGGTTACAGAAGTGTGAGTTGGGTGGAAGATATTCTGTTTACTAAACCTGGAAGATGATCTACAACACAGCAGTTCAGAATAGGTAAAAGCCAGAATGCAGGAGGTGATGAGGCATTTTTATATTAAAAAAAGATCTCAATTTGAATTTCATTTTTAAACTGGGCATGGCAACACATCTTTGTAATCCCTGAAATTAAGACCCTAAGGTAGAAAGATTGTAAGTCTGGGCCACACAGTGAAATTTGTCTCAAATAAAATAAAAACAAAACAACTTTCATTTTTAAATTTAACCTCTTACCAATATCAAAGATAATCTAAAAAAATGGAAAATTAGTATATCCAAAGTAAAAGTTAATTTTAAATAGAAGGTTGGAAGAAAACAGCAAAGAAATTTGCAATAAAAAAAAAAAAAAGAAAATGAGACAGAAATGCAGGAAGAAAACTTAATTACTTGATTAATAAAATGTTATAAAGGTTATTTGGCTGATTTTAACCCTAACAAGAGTAAGTTTGAGAATTAAATGATCTCAGGAAGTTGTTTGAGTGAAATATTTTCTCAAATATGGGGAGCTTATAATGTAAGTGCTGATGTCATACAGGTGAACTGTCATTGGAATCAATCTTTGTGAATGGGATAGAAAAATTCATGATGGCATCTAGATTTGAGGCTTCACCCATCTCAAAAACATTAACCCAGAATTGCTGTTGTCTAAAGGAAATGCAAAGACCAAGAGTGGAGCAAAGACTGAAAAAAAGGCCATCCAGAGACTGACCCACCTAAGGATCCATCCCATCTACTGACACCAAACCCAGACACCATTGCTGATGCCAAGAAGTGCTTGCTGACAGGAGCCTAGTATAGCTGTCTCCTGAGAGGCTCTGCTAGAGCCTGACCAATACAAATGTGGATGCTCTTAGCCAAACATTCAACTGAGCATGGGGACCCCAATGGAGGAGTTAGAGAAAGGACTGAAGGAGCTGAAGGGGTTTGCAATCCCATAGAAAGAACAACAATATCAACCAACTAGACCACCCAGAGCTCCCAGGGACTATACCATCAACCAAAGAGTACACATGGAGGGACCCATGGCTCCTTCTGCATTATGTAGCAGAAGATTGCCTTATCTGGCATCAGTGGGAGGGGAGGTCCTTGGACCCATGAAGGTTCGATGTCCCAATGTAGAGGAATGTTAGGGCAGTGAGGTGGGAGTGGGTGAGTGGGTGGGGAAGCACCCTCATAGTAGCAGAGGGAGGCAGGAGTTTGTGGAGAGGAAACTGGAAAAGGGGATAACATCTGAAATGTAAATAAACAAAATAACCAATGAGAGAGAGAGAGAGAGAGAGAGAGAGAGAGAGAGAGAGAGAGAGAGAAGAAATCAATGTGTTCATTAGGTTGAGAACAGGAGGAAACTACTGCAGGGTAATATAAATTCTTCTCCATGGGTAGGTTTTAGGTACATGTGAGCTGTTCAGGTAAAGATGCTTGGTGATGTGCTGGCAGTATAAGGCTGATCTAGACACAAACTTATTATGGTCAGTTGTCAGTTGTACAGCATGAGGTAATCGTAGCCACTGTAGACTGATTTCATGTTCATCTCTGTGGCTTCCTGATGTGTGGCACAGTCGGCGCTCAAGGCAATGGAGTAGATACATATACTTAAGATAGGCTGTGTGAACTTGGCTCTGTGAGCTCTTCCAGGGCTAGAGGTTACCAACACTGTCCAGAAAAAAAGAATTAGATTATGTAACAGTATAACAGTAGACATAATTGTGACTGATTTTTAACAGAGCCTAGGTAGTTTTAAGCTTGGCTACATTAGTGGACTGTGTCTACAAGGCAAGCTCATTGTGAGTTTAATACACTTGTCTTCCCACTGTGAACTTTGGTCCTGAGAAAAAAAGCCACACCCGTGTTAAGCATTAGTTTTAGAAGGCTGATGGATTGGGAACAGGAAGAGTTTTTTCAGGCTGGAAACCAAGATTATCATTGTCTCTCTTTGGTTCTCTAACCTGCATTTATTGCCTACCACTGTGTGACCTAACCTGTTTGTGCTTATTAGATAAACACTTAAGGAACGCACATCTTCCTCTTGTTTTCTGTCATTCTAAAGACTAAGAACGTCACCAGAGAGCATCTGAGGTCTGTAGCAGGCATTTCTTTGTTTTCTTGGGACCTGCTCTCTTAGTTACTTTTTCTGTTGCTATGGAAAAATATCCACACACCCCACTCCCAAATCTTATGAAAGAAAGTGTTTAATTTGGCCTTCAGGTTTCAGAGTTTAGATTCTTTGATGGTGGAGTACTGGCAGGGTGACAGTTACAGCTGAGAGCTTACGTCTTGATTCACAAGTTAGGGGCAAAGAAAAGAGAGACAGAGTGAGACAGAAAGACAGAACAAGAGAAGAGAGAGAGAGAGAGAGAGAGAGAGAGAGAGAGAGAGAAGAGAAAAGAGACATATATATAGAGAGAGTCTTACACAAAGAGACAAACAGACAGAGAGACTGGGAACGAGTCTTTAAAATGTCAAAGTCTGCCTCAGTGACACACCTTCAATAAAACCATACCTCCTAATCCTGTCCAGACCTTTTCACTAACTAAGGGGCCCATCCTTGTTCAAACTACTGTACCTGCCTACTTGCTGTTTTCATCAATGTATGTGAAAAGTGCTTTGAACTTATTTATTTTTAAGAATTTTATCTGTATGTGTATGTGCTTGCCTGAGTTTATATGTACCATACACATGCAAGTGCACTTGGAACCAGTAGAAACATAGATCCCCTGGAACTGGAACTGGAGTTCTGAGATACTTAATATGTGTGCTAGGAATGAAACTCAGATTCTCTGCAAGAGCAATAAATTCTCTTTAACCCTGAAGCCATCCCACCTGCCTAGATTTATTTATTTTAATTAGAAATTTCAAATAAGATTTATTTTTATTTATGTGTACATATATTTTATTTATTGTACATAGGCAAGTGTATGTCACATGTGTGCAGGTACCAGCAGAGGCCTGAGGATGGTGTCAGATTACCTGGAGCTGGAATTACACGTAGTTGTGAGCCACTTGATGTGAGTTCTGGGAACCAACCTTGGGTCTTCAGGAAGAGCAGGGAGTGCTCTTACCTATTGAGCTGTTTCAACATCTCATTATTGGCTTCTTTTGCTGTTGTAAAAATTTTGTGTGAGCTGGGAAAATGACTCAGTTTGCAAAGTACTGCTTTATAAGCATGAGGAATTGAGTTTATTCCCCTCCAAACCCACATGGAATAGCTAGGCATGTTGGCATGTTCTTATCTCAACACTGGGAAAGTAGAATCAGGGTCCCTGGAGCTTGCCTACTTGGCTAAACTCCAGACAAATGAAAGACCATCAAAACAATAAAATCATGTAGATAGGGACTGAGATACAACACCTGAGGTTGTCTTGTGACCGACCTCCACATGTACCTGCAAATAATGGTATGTACGCCTACACACACATGCACATGTATTTGCATGCATGCAACACACACACTCCCAAATTCCCTCCACTCCCAAACACAGTGACTTCCTGAAATTGTGACCCATAAATTATCTCTTATTTCCTTTGAGGTGAGAGTTTGTTTTCTTTTACAGCAATGCATATGTTGCTGTCGGTTCTAAATTGAAAGATGATGTGCATTTGTGAAACTCTCTGGTGAGATGTATCAGAAGATTCTAGAAACGCACATGTTCTTGCTGAAGGGCTACACATTTTATCTATAGTATAGAGATAGTCCTTTTAGCAAATGAACACTTGATGTAACTGCATCATAGTTAACACATTAAAGGTGACAAACTATAGGAGTGGATGGAAGTGTTTTAGGCAATTTCATGGATGAAGACCTAAGAAAGATAGGGCTGGAGAATTGAAAAACTTCCATGTTTCCTAATAGGAAGGGGAAAAGCCATGAAGAGTGTTGTACCTTAACATCATGCAATAGATAAAGCCGGGTTTGATTGTCTTGTTTACAGAAGAGGGGAATTTAAGTTAAGAACATTTAGACTTTTCCAGGCCACTCAAGTACTTGTGTAGTCCTTGATCGGCTCTTTGAATGATAAGACATTAATTCTAGAGTAAGAATGACCTTAAGAAGAAATCCCCCTAGCAGAAACTTAAACGGTCTGGCAAACATTTTACAGAGAGGTTTTCTGGCTTTCTGTTCAGCAGGGATGTTAAAAAATAGCAAAGAACATCTACTATCCTGCAATTAGGGTTTGAGACATCTCTGTCCAACAGAGACGTCTGTTGCTCCCTACTTTAGGATTTACTAACAAGTGACCCATTTGACATCTGTACTAATGCCAAACTTACTTTCTTGCACAAAGTTGTCTCTAAATAAGGCCATTTTATCTCCTTGTGTTTTCTACTCTAACACAACCTTGGACCACGACATTCCCTTCACACACCTGGAAAGCACATTTTTTTTTTTGGCAGTGCTAGTATAATTTGCTTTTTAAAATATAGCACATATATTTCTGAGATGAATGTCACTTAAAAATGGATTCCTATTTTAAGAGCTCCAAACTGTGGGCTAGGATGTGACTGAGCTGGGCAGCTCTTAACTTCAGAAGTCTTTTTTGTAGCTCTTCTTGTCACTGAGTAACTTTCCTTTTGCTAGTCCTTAAAAATCCCAGGAGGGTCCTTCTAATGTGTCAACATCTTGGTTCTGGAAGTCATATTCAACAGAGATTCACCACAAGGCACAATTGTCAGGACAGGGGTGAAATTTGCAAGTTTTAAATCTTAAAGATACAGTGAAGCCAATTATGTATAGTCTACATTATTTAGATTTAGAAATGGACTCACCCTGTTGTTATTTATGGAAAACCTCAAGTGAGCTTTGTTAGTATTTGAAAAAAAAAAAAAAAAAAAGAAATGAGTCCTAGAATTCACTATTTTTGAGTTGGGGCTTTCATTAAACCTATTTTTCTATGTAATCTAGTAAATATTGATGATAAATGTATACATTCATAATAGTAGTTAATATTGGGCAGGCACAATAAATAGTGTTTGAACACATAATTTTGACTTGCAATAGCGTGTGATGTCACAGGAGCTGACTGACACTTGGGATTCCTAGTATAAAGAAAGATGAACGTTTAAGAAGGAAAATGCTAATTACCCTGGCTTTATCATTGTAGATTGCTTACCTTCATCAGATTATTATACTCCATCTTATAAATAGAGTGACAATGTCAGTAGAAATACAAGTAGAAATACAATAGATATACATTTATATCTGATCCTAAAATGCATTTATTATGGTGTTGATATCTCTGCTTACTGATGACATTGATGGGACCCCAACAGTTTAAAATCACTTAGGCAATGAAACAGGTGATTAGAACACAGGACTTTTGGCTACAAAGCCTTCCAGATTGGCCACAGACCTTTGTCTTCTCTAATACTACCCCATTTTTACATTTTGATTAATTGTGTTCTGGACAATTTTTTTTGTCTATTTTTTCATTCTTTGTAAATATCATAAATGTATATATATGTATGAATATATATATATATATATGTATATATATATGTGTGTGTGTGTGTGTGTGTGTGTTTTCATCAGATCAACCCCTTTCTGTCCCTCCAATGCCTCCCCGATCCTTCTCCCAACTTTATGTTCTCTTTTTGTAGCCCACTGACTTCCAGTCAGTGTTGCCTGTATGTACATGAATGTAGTAGGGTCATCCACTGGAACATGGACAACTCGCCAGGAGCCACACTCCTTAAGAGCACTGATTTTCCCTGTCCCTAGCAGCCTTCAACTGCCAAAGCTCTACAGCTATGGGTGGGACCCCATGATCCCCTCTTTATCTATGCTGGAACGGTGATTGGCTCTTTCTTGTGACAGTCATGTGCATTCAGCCACAAATTCTGGGAGTCTATACGTGCAACAGCCCTGTTATATCCAGAAAACATTGTTTAGCGGCAGTCTTCCCCAATCTTTTTCTCTTACAATCTCTCTCTGTTCTTTTCTACAATGTTCTCTAAGCCGTAAGTGGAGAGTTATGACACAGATATCCCATTTATGTATCCATTCTTGGGCTGGAGAGATGGCTCAGCTGTTAAAGGCTAGGCTCACAACCAAAAATATGTATTCATTCTTTATAGTATAACCAGCTGAGTCACGGTGTTAAACACCATCCACTGCACACAGAAGCTTCTCTCATGAGGACTGAAGGGCTGCAATAATCTTTGTGCATAGACATATCTATTTTGAAGGTAGTTTGATACTATGCCGTAGGCTTTCCTTTAGTGTCGATAACTTCCCAGTATGGGATTTTGGCTAGGCTTATGCTGCCGGGAATGAGTTCCAGCCTGGGTCATAGAAAGAGGTTGGTTATCTCCTTCCAACCATATGTTACATTCACGTGACCACGGCACTGGTCATTTGTTGTAGCTTGTAGGATTCGTAGCTGGGTAAGACCGTGGATTATCTTTACATATCAGTAGCTTGTATTGCATCTCTGGTTCTTTAAAACTCAGCCACTCTGGAGGAAGCTTTCAGCCTCATTTCTCCACGTCCTATGACATAAGTATGTAATATTTTCAGCAACAGCATCTTACCACCAGGTTCTTATGGGTAAGCAGGAGCAGGGCCTGTAATAGCCTGTTTTGTTTGAGGATGGTCTGTGGGACAGCCCCTGGCAAATACCTTGGAGGCTAGTATGCTACAAGTGATATTTAGTTGAATATGGTGTCAGAGAGAAGCATCGTTCCTCTATATACAGTAAGTCCATTTAAACTCATGACACACACACACACACACACACACACACACACACACAAACACATTAAGGAAGCTTCTAAAATACTAGGTTTTCATATACATTTTTCAAACATCCTTAGTTTTTCTATCTCTCTCTTACCCCTTCCTTTGTTTTACCCTCCCAGACCCTTTCCCATTACCCATTTTCCCATTATTCCATCTCTCTCCTTATTCTATATGTGTTCTTTTTCCCATTAAAAATCCCCCCATGGATTCTTTCTAGTTTTTTGACTTTTATAAGTACTTCAAGTTAACCACTCACAGCAAAACTAAGATCCACTCATCAAAGAGAATATGTGTTGTTTGATTTTTGGGTCTGGGTTACCTTACTTACAATGTTTTTCCTCTAGATGCATCCATTTACGTGAAAATTGCATAGTTTTTTTTTTTTTTGAGAATTTTATACATGTGCATAATACATTCTGATTACTCTCAGTTCCTACTCTCTCTTTTCTCTACCCCCCTCATCTGACTCCTTTCCACATTCATTGTGACCAAAGTGTGAGCTATCCATTAGAGTCACAATTTCCCTCTCCTCTCATGTAATTATGTGTGTTTGTTAAGTTCCACTCTTAGCTCAACCCATGACTTCTGTCATCCCCTCTAATATATATCTCTTAATATTTTCTCCCAAACTTTTATACTGATAGTCTTTTTAAATTTTATAGTTCTAGTTAAAAATTTAATGTATAATATTTATACTTTTGTGGCAATATTATATTCTATATATTCACTATTTATTATATATAATTAATAATTATAGTATTATAATTTGGTCAATGTATTTGATGGGTAGTGATTAAAGTAGCATGTTTGACCTTTTTATTTCTTCTAACATCATCATTCCTGTGTGTTGTGTTGTTGTGTGTTGGACATTTTAATATATCCTTCATTTGCAGATTTACTTTGAATAACTGACAGTTGGATCTAAAGTCTTTGCTGCTGCACTTATCATAAGATCTGGGGTTGAGGCTCTAGTCTCCTGTAACAGTTGGCTTTTCTGCAGTAGCTCTATCCTTCTCCCATGACCATTATTGTACAATGGATCCTCCACATTACAAATGGCATTCTAAACTAAAAGGTTTGATTCCTTTGTCTCACAGAGGTGTTCCTTGCAGAACAGGGCAATAATAGAGCTTACTTAGTATCTACTTAGTAATATTTTTTTTATAGAAAACAATCTGAAGTAATATACATAAAACACTTAATAGAGTTCTCATCTCATGGTTAGCTTATAAAAATAAATGAATTTTATTATTAGATGGATTCTTGAATCCATTAGATGATATTTCTGTTTTATTTTGTATATATATATATATGAACAATTATGCATAAATGAGTGCATTAAGAGTAACGACAGTGAAAGGAAACAGAAACTGGGAATGCAGTAGTAACTGATATGCAGCTCCTGAGGATAATTTGCTTTCTGGAGCTAATGCAGGTTTCTTGCTGTCATTACACTATGGAAAGGTTCTGTGGCTTAGGAAACCTTATTTATGATCACCCTTGCTGGGTGGTGATGGGTGACGTTGAGTCAACATCCTCAGACTTCTTCTAGTCTGAGGAAGCAGATGCTTCAAAGGTGCTTGTTGCCTTTACATACACCATATAGATAATGACACAATAGAATGCAATAAAAATAATAAAAGGAAATAAATGAAGGTGCGCTGTACTGAATTCCATGTTCAGGGAAGAAGAGAGTTCTGCAAGAAGAGGGACAGTTAAGAATAGTTCTTCCTACACGGCTTTCTGCTTGGGCTTCATCTGCTCCTTAGGGAACATGACTGTAGTGAGTCCCCTGTGGAGAGGATTTGGAGACACAGTTCCTATGGCAACAGACTTCAAAGTGACATAAATCCAGAAGCACTTTACTTGCTTGTTCTATCATCCCAAGAAGAATCCTCTGCTGTACCAAGAGAAATGTCAACTTTTAATGAAGTCTGAGTGGGTTGTCTGCGCCCCAAGGAGTCCTTTTCCTATGGGGCTCATTTCTGGTTTGTAATAATGGTTTATTTTCTTTAATTGTGAGTTAAAGACAATGAGATAGAGTGAAGAATTGGGATTTATCATAATTATCAAGGCAGGGACACATTTCTAGATCTAAGGTTTACACTTGAGGTCTCTTGTTACTGAGAAGTTACTGAAATGCATTTCATTAAAACATTTTTAAAAGATTTATTCGTTTTGCCTGCGTGTATGTATGTATGTGTGCCATGGTCAGGCCTGGTGCTGGTGGAGATCAGAAAAGGATATTAAAGACCTGAGACTGGCGTTAGACATGCTTGTGTGCTGGAATTGAACTTGGGATCTTTGTGACAGCAACCAGTACACTTAACCACTGAACCATCTTTCCAGTCCTGAAATGTATTTCCCAGTGAGCACTGATATACATACAAACATCATCCAACACTGGTATCCATCACTGATGCAGGAGTTACAATTAGCTTGTTAAATGGAGTACAATCAGTTGCTAACAGGATTCTCCTGCCCCCCTCCCCTCAAAAAAAGACCAGAACAGGATGTGGAATGTGAGTCATTCCTCACAAGATTTAACAATTGTTGGAGGCCAGGCTGATCTGGGACTTTCCCCCTGATTATGGAGAAGGAACTTAATTCCTTGTCTAAACCAGGCACAGGTTTAGAAAGGTCAGTTATGCCTGGGGCCAGGACTCTCTGGAGCTGAGGGTTTGGATCATGGGAGCTTGTCTTCCCTCACCTCTTTGAAGGTCTAAAGTTATGCGTCTCAAGGTTTCTGAGCACTTGGTCTATAGCACACTTGAAATGCCTGCTACCTTCTGTTCTCTTTGTACAACATTGCTGGATGTGTTTCCTGATTATTTTGTCCCATTCCCCCTGAGAATTGTATATAAGAAGCCGTACTTCTTAATAAATGTGACTGCATGAGGCATCATCTTGTTTATGAACTCCTGATCCCAAACTTTCCCATCTCCTTCTTTTCTCATTTCCTGGTTCTCACTTCTCAAAAACTGCAAAAGATGAACCATTAGAAAACAGAAGGCCATTTAGCCATTGGCACCTGACATTAGCTACAATGCCAAGCTTGCATAGCATCTTAAAAAACTGATGCACTATCTTCATTTTGTGGCTACAGAGATCTTTGGCAAAAAGTAGGAGATAACCATTGGGTCAAAACGCAGTGTTCTTTGGCCATACCTGGACATAGCTTGTTACCATAGCAAAAGTATATCCCCCTCAGTCAAAAATGACAGGTTGAATAATAGGAAAGGAGGAATAAATATACTCAATGAAAAGCATTGGGTAATGCGGCTTCATAAAATGTGCAAAGTAGAGGGTGGAGGGACCACAGCTACTAAGCAGGGTCAACATTTTAAAATTTATAAGGTCCTAAAAGTTGTATAAAGACATATTTTGTTCCAGTTGTCAAGTGCTTGCTCTAATAGTCCCAATTTCTTATTAACAGCTCATTTTATTAATAAATTATGCCTGAATCACAAGTTACAAAGAACACTGGAGGGACTTGTCCATCAAATTGCTGATACTGAATATCGAACTGAGCTGGTCTTTCTCAGCAAAATCTGGCCAGTCGCTCCCTTGTTTAATGTGGTCCATGGATTCACATCATCTATATTGGTATTGTGGTATTCAGGTTTCTCCTCTGTATGACCATAGGATAGATGCTATTCCAAATCTGATGCCCTAACTCTAAAGGTCAATTAGATGTTTCCCAAGGAAGTAGATGTTGAAGATCCATATTTACTCTTGATTGTACCATCATACAACTCCCTGAAGACTGGAGTCTCGCTTTTCTTCTGAAAATATAAACATTGGTCAGGGGATCCCGGGCTAAATGCCTAGACAACAAGTGGGCAAATTAGAAGAGCAATGTTGGTTACAAAGTCTCACCCCAAGAGATTCTGATTAGATTGGGTTTGCATTGGGGGAGCAGGACACACATTTTAAATAAGATTGTAGTTTTATAATTGTGCAGCTAGGGTATTTTAAACTACTTTTAAAACACTTTTTTTTGATAACTTAAAAAAAAAAAAAGGCTTTAAATTGATGAGGTCCTAAGAGTGACATTAGACTGTCATTAAACCCAGAGGAGACTCAGAGAGCCTGGGGCACAGTAGAGGTAAATTTTGTCATAAGAAAAGAATAAAAAAAAAAAAAGCAAAGGAAGAGAACTGGTACAACTAATGTCTGGCGGAGTGAAAGGAGTCAAGCTAGAACACATTCTCTGGCTAGTTATCAATTTTGGGAAAACCGCTCATAACTGATGGAAATTGCTCATTAATACCAAGCTCAAATTTCATGAGAGGACAGGCTGGCTTTTTTCTCCTGATGACCTGAAATGTAAGCAGCACCCGGTGCAACACCCTGCTCTGAACTGGGGTAGCATTTTTTCTTATTTACCTTTTCTGGACCTTATCACATATTTAGTCAGATATTAAATTGTAATTTTCAAGACATTGACAGAGCCTGAAAAGAAATGATCTTACTTTGTATATTTCATAATTTCCCATGGGGAAGATATTAAAAATAATTTGACTTCACATTTAGAGTAAAGTGGGAAAAGGTGTTTAATATAGTCTACTTAGCTTAATATCTAAAGAATTATTTTATCTCTAAAGTGGGGTTGATAAATCTTGCCCATATTATTCAAGGGAGAGGAAAAGTGTGCCACTGTGCATTCCCATCAACCCCCTCATGCCCCCTGTGGAGAATTTTACCATTCTGGGGTCAGAAGAAAATGCTAGGATGAGAACAGTTTTCAATATTCATTAAATAGTATATGGTGAATTGCAATTCTTTGCATAGTACTGTATAGATGTTATCTGAACACACACACACACACACACACACACACGCACACGCACACGCATGCACACACATATGCAAGTTGACAAAGGCTCTTTTGTACTCTAGGATGGCCTAGAACTCCCTATGTAGATGGGGATGACATGATTTTTTTTTCTGTTCATCCTGCCTCACACCCAAGTGCTAGGATTACAGAAAAGCACAGACAAGCTTGGTTCACCTTGAACTGAGAATTAAACCCAGGGCTTTGTGTATGCTAGATAAACGTTTATCAACTAAGTGGCATCCTTGGTCCCTCAACAAACATTTTTGTTACCAAAACTCCATTCAATTATTATCAAGGGACAAGCAAACATTTCTTCTTCTTCTTCTTCTTCTTCTTCTTCTTCTTCTTCTTCTTCTTCTTCTTCTTCTTCTTCTTCTTCTTCTTCTTCTTCTTCTTCTTCTTCTTTTTTTTTTTTTAAAGTTAATATCCAGCGTTGTGTCATGACCCCCAGGGAATCTCAGACTTCTTCATTAACCGCGTCCCAGATCTGCAAAATCAGAATGCAATTGCTTAGCCTTCCTGAAAGCTAGAGAACCTTAGGGGAGAACCCTTTAGAGATCGTCTCTAACACACGCAGTCCAGGCACTGGCACGCTCGCTTGCAGAGGAAGTTAACATGTCTATTGTCTGTTTTGGGGTTAGCGCTGCAGCCTCCTTGAGCAACAGGAAGATAAGAGTTGGACAAAAGGCACAGCCCTGACTGTTGGAGTTGAAGGAGGACGAGTGGTTGAAGCTGAGGGAAAGACTTGAATGCCTTCCAAAGCTCTGAGAAAAACTCCCTCAGCCTTCTGCTTTGTCCCAGGATAACCATTAGAGGGACACGAAGGACACAGGCTGGCTTCAGCCTCTGAGAACTCTTCCTATAGACTGGCACAACTTTAAACTTGAACAAAGGCTGCAATTAGAAGGACACAACAGCACAAGCAAATTAAAGACCCGAGAGTCTCCTCACCGGCTCTCTGGGATCCTTTCTAATCTCACGGACCCTTGTGACTTCTTCCAGGCCTTGCAGTGTGGAGTCAGTGGGACCCTGGAAACGAATGCACAGGCAACCAGAAAGCAGACTCTGCTAAAATTCATCATCTGTGTGTATACAATTCTCTAGACCCCCAGAGGTGACAGGGAGGGCAGCAATGTTTTCTGTCCCCCTCTACAATGACCCTTTTCTCTTGTCTCTGTCTCAACAGAATGCCGTGAGGATGGCCACTGGGAATTCCTCTGTGACAGAGTTCATCCTCGCAGGGCTGACAGACCAGCCAGGACTCCACATGCCCCTCTTCTTTCTCTTTCTAGGTTTCTACATGGTGACTGTGGTGGGGAACCTGGGCTTGATCTCCCTGATAGGGCTGAACTCTCACCTGCACACCCCCATGTACTTCTTTCTCTTCAACTTATCCCTCATAGATTTCTGCTACTCCACTGTTATCACCCCCAAAATGCTGGTGAGTTTTGTCTCAAAGAAAAACATCATCTCTTACGCTGGATGCATGACTCAGCTCTTCTTCTTTCTTTTCTTTGTCGTCTCCGAGTCCTTCATCCTGTCAGCCATGGCATATGACAGGTATGTCGCCATCTGTACCCCTCTGATGTACACGGTGACTATGTCTCCCCAGGTGTGCTTACTCCTTTTGCTAGGTGTGTATGTAATGGGATTTGCTGGCGCCATGGCCCACACAGCATTCATGGTGAGACTGACCTTCTGTGCTGACAGGCTTGTCAATCACTACATGTGTGACATCCTCCCTCTTCTGGAACGCTCTTGCACCAGCACCTATGTAAATGAGCTGGTAGTCTTCATTGTTGTGGGCATTGATATAGGGGTACCCACAGTCACCATCTTTATTTCTTATGCCCTCATCCTGTCCAGCATCCTTCGCATCAGCTCCACAGAGGGCAGGTCCAAAGCCTTCAGCACCTGCAGCTCCCACATAATTGCAGTTTCTCTCTTTTTTGGGTCAGGGGCATTTATGTACCTCAAACCATCTTCTCTTTTGCCTATGAACCAGGGGAAAGTGTCCTCTTTGTTTTATACCATTGTGGTGCCCATGCTCAACCCACTAATCTATAGCTTAAGGAACAAGGATGTCAAAGTTGCTCTGAGAAAAACATTGAACAAACGTTCGTTTTCCTAAGCAAGAGATACTGTTTTGGAAGACTTGCTCTTTTGCCTTTCATAAATGACTGGGTCCTCATGTGTTACATAGAGGAAAATTTTGTCCTTTCCTGGATGAGTTCATCTCCCTGTGAAAGGTTCATTAGAAGACGCTTAAAGATACAGAAGGTTTCTATTTAGCCGACTTTTTGAGGACCACACAAATCGGTTCCTTTCATTAACAATAATAGATGCAAATTCATGTCTGTTGCTCCAGGAAGGAATTTTCCTTTTAAAATTCACGCTCGTGAATTTTAAAATTACATGCAATACGTGTCTCTTCCTGGGGCATGTGTGTTAGTCTCTTATCAGAACAGCAGGTAGACCACAGGTTCTACATTCTTATATTGGTTGCTTTCCATTGTGGCGTACTTTCTTCCTCCCTCGGGACACAAAACACTTCATTTCAAACGTGAGTTGGGCTAGCATATTAAAATCTGGTTGTGACTAAAAAGATTTCAAGCAACATTTTAAGGGCTAATTTTAGATAGAACTCTACTTTTGGCTAAAAGGTAGGAGGTTTAAGATTTTGCTGAGATGGTCTTGGATGAATGATCTGAAAATTTCTCGAGGCATTTTATGGAGTTCAGAGCAAGTTTATAATGACCTGCATCATATTTCTTGAGACAGTGATGTGGAACCTGGATTTTTAAGGGTTTGGTATTGATGCTGACTGAAAGAACTTACAGAAAAAGTTAGGGTTTAGAAGGATGGACATTTTCTTTTTTAGGAAACAAAACCCCCTGTATATCAGGCTTGTCTTAAAGTCATTATGCGGTGAGACTGGCTTTGTACTCTTGATCTTCCTGCCTCTACTTCTCAAGATCTAGGGTTACAGACATGTACCACCATGCCCAGCTCAGTGAAAGAATTAGTATATTATTTTACTGTTTTCATATTGTATCTTTAAAGTTATGGAGAACTCTGCAAGCAAAGACTTATTGATTGGTTAAGAACCTAGAGAATATTTTAGAAGAATACAATTGTTTGCATTACAAGTCATAATCGGATTATCTCCAGACTGTGATCAGCCAGCAAAAGAAATGTGCATTGAATGTCACAGGTGCTGCAAGCAACAGAGACTAGGTGTGATGTTTCCTTGGACCCTTTTCAGATCAACTTTCTGCCACTCAGTTTCTCTCCCCAAGTCATAGATGGAATTCCCTAAAGAACTCCCCTTCCTTCTGTGTTATTTATTTATTTATTTATTTATTTATTTATTTATTTATTTATTGGGTCAAGCCACCTGCAACCTTGACAGTGGAATCAAGAAGCCAGAAAAAGGTGGTGTGGTGGCATTTATTTTTGGTGTTCCTGCCAGCTAGGCTAAAGGAACAGTAACTAAATGACCCATTTTTTATTTGGCTTCCCTCTGCTGTTTCTTCATGCCAAGATATCATTGTGCCTCCCTGGTGCTGTTGCTGGCTGGACAAGCTTGGCAGTCCCTTTGTGATTTCTCTTAACCACAATTTTGCCCAAGCTTGTATAACTAGCTCTTGCATTGTACTTTTAGTCATTTTGTTAGATTGGATCATTTTTTTCCCTCTTAGAACTTATGGAGATACCTCCCAGTAACAGGTAGATGAGCTGAGAGATCTCAGACTCATAAATTGTTAACCCATCCCAAATTTTACACCCATAACATAACTCCTATGCTAATGTGGCAAGAACATCCAAGAAGAGCATGCAAAAAGAGATCCAGGAATTCTGCAGGGGGCTAGAATCTTCTAGATGTGACAAGAATGCTACACCCATAAAATCTTAACATCTTTGCTCAAACAAGTCCTACATAACAACACCCCAGTGTTCATGGGTGAGATTTTACAAGGTCTCACTCCTAGATGAAGAGCTAGAAGCAATTAATGGCTGCTGAGAGTGAGAGATTCAGTCTTCTCCAGAGACAAGATGCCTGATCTCAAAGGTCAGCCTTCGATACATATACATTTGAGCAACACTAAATGAACTCAGCAGGCTTTATTTTTACGTGTGTGTGTGTGTGTGTGTGTGTGTGTGTAACAATAATAGTTAACGAAGTGGTCATGAAGTTGAAATGGAGGGAAGGGGACATAGGAGAGGTTGGAGGATAGAGACTATAGAGTGAAGTAATATAAACACAGTATTCGTGCATGAAACTCTAAGAAAGAACTTTTTCTTAAAGAATAAGCATGGACACAGGAACAGTATAGAATTTGGGAAATTAGAGCAAGATACTGGCAGAGCAAAACCAAGAGCAGGAGGAGCAGAGACTAGGAATAGAGAGTCAAGTTGGAGTCCTAGCTTTTACTCAGTAGTTGTGCAACTACTAGCAAGTCACATGATGTTTTTGAACAAGCAATTAAATGAAATAAGGAAACTAAATGCTAGGCACTTTCTCTAGATCCAAATACCAGCTCTTTTAACATCAGCTATTAAGTGAATTTAGGCAAAAAACTCATCACTTTTCTGAGTCCATGAATATCTATATAAAAACCATGTTTGACCAGATCATTTCTACATCTATTGATAATGTGTACTTATTTGAGTATTAATTAGAGAGTACATTGTTAATATGAATGCTAATATACTGCCCTAAGTTAAATGACACATTAGGAGGTAGAATCTTTGAGAGGTGACTATGTCATGAGAATGAAGTCCTCATGAGTGGGATTAGTGCCCTTACAAGAGAGGACAGGAGATTCTTTTGCATCTAGGCTCATATATAGAAACATCAAGAAGTATCAGTCTGTTAACCAGAAACAGTAGACTCTATGGTAGAACAACCAATCTATTAACACCTGGACTTTGTATTTCTTACATCCAGAACTATGAGAAATTAATTGCCTGTAAGCCACTCACTGTAAAGTTTTTGTTATAGTTGTCCAAGAAAGGTAAGAAAATGTTTGTAGAATTTATAATTATTACCAAATGAAACCATAGAGAAGACATCTCTATTTCTGTTAGCTTTGTGGTTCTCCTGTAGTGTCATCCAGAGTCTGTCCTTAGTCCATTTATTTCTTAGGTGTGTATTTTTATACTCAATGCATGTCCAATCTGGGTGCATGTCAGAATATTTTACCATAATATTTTTCTTGTTTTCAAGCCACGAGAAGATGATTTAAAATATATCTTGACGTGAAAGAGAAAACTTAGACAATGAGAAAAAAGGCATCACTCACATTTGTGACTGTTGTTTCTAAGTCATGAATCTCTGTTCCCACAAGATGAATTTGCTGAACACGAAGCCTCCAAGATCATAGCATGGTTCTTTTTATTTGCTGACTTAAAGGGCTCACTGCTGCTATGTCAGGACACATTGTCACGTTTTTCTCTCAGATGTGAATATGTATTGTATATCCTTCAGGATTTTCTCTGTAGACATTTGATGATATAAAGACTTTGTCATCAGCTGTTTAGTGACTTTATTGGGGATGATTACTCTTTTGGCATTTAAGACTTGACAGTAGTTGTAGTATGTTATATTCAGACTTTACCAAATAAATGTGTTGCTCCCTTTCAGACTTTTACACAGAATTTTAACATACATTGATAATTCTTACCTTAATCTATTATGAGTTGAATGGTTAAGAAATAGGGATTTTTAAAACTCAGTACAATCTTTTTAGCTGGAATTTTTTCCCACAATGGTCCTCTTTAGTCACTGATCATGTGTATCATGAATGTGTGCATCTAATTTTGTGTAATGGATTGTGATTCCTTCTAGCCAGCACTTAGTTTAATAATCAACATGCAGTTATTTGGCCGAAAGCAGATGTTCTATGACTTGTTTCTATGTTCTTTTTAATATATCTTTATTAGAATTTGGGAATTTTATTTTGTCCTGGTAAATGATTTATTTTAGACCTGTTGTGTTCGGCATTGGTTCTGTTTTGAGACTGTTTAAAACTAAGACATGGGTGAGTGGTAGGACGTGCCATATTTAGTGTGATTCTGAGATCATGTACTCAGTGGGAAAATGTTCATGTCTGTAAAGTACACATTTAGACATTCGTCTCTCCAAGCACATAGATTCTGCGTGAGTGGGAAAATATGCTGACATTCAAAGTGGTGACCCATGTGTTGTATTTTCTGTGGTCCCCCTTTCACCTAATTACAGGACACCTTCCTCAGCTTTCTATTAAAGTCTCGTGAGGCCACACAAAAGAACAAACGAACCCGGGATGAGAGGAAAGAGCCGCACAATTTGGTTGTAAATGAAATTTAGTTCGGTTTTATTCAAGATACGACCATTTGTTTCATTGGCTTCCTTCCTTCCTTTTTCATTTTGCAGTGATGTCTCCCTTTAAAGGAAAACTGTCCAGGCTATTAGTATTTGAGAATGAAAGTAGATACATAAACAAGAAGTTGCAATTTAAACCCGCAGGCTTTTCAGTCTAATACAGTTTTGAGGCTTTCTGTGTTCTATGAATTTTATATTATACCTATTCTTATTTATTGTTTCACACAACTCTATGAGGCAATTATCCTCATTTTTCCCGAGGAGAAAATAAAAAGAAAAATTCACGAAATGAAGGGACCTGCCTAGATTGCACTGATAATATATGGCAGAATGAAGAATTGCATTTGAGCTGTGGAACTCTCGAGCCCACGTTTTTCACACTAGCTGCCTTCCAGAAGGCTCAATCTGGGTGTGTAAGAAATAGATCATGCAGTGCATATATATTCACCTGTACAAAGTCCAAGTTTTTGCTGCCTTGAGCTGAGTAAGACCCTGAATTTACTCCTCCTCTGATGAGTTGCCTAAAATCCTATGTTAAAAGAAAGACACAAAAGATTTTCCTTCTTTTCAGAGGGCACTGGGCTAACAGAGTATGGAAATATATATATGAGAACTGATGGGCTATTGCTTTGTGGATCCCACTGTAACATATTCACAAGTTGTTTACTTAGGTTATATTCTCATTTTCATCCAGGTGAGCTAGGAAATTCAGGGAACTTGATGCCTGGTAGATACAGAAGGTGTGAAGGGAATGTTGAACAAATCCCCAGTGGTAACTTAAAATACTGAAATTATGCAGCGTTTTACTCACAGTTTAATTTAAAGAAAACCATTTTTTGCTTCAAATTTGCAAAAAGACGTGCTCACACGGTAGAAGTGTGTGAGCTAATACGTGCATAGAGACAAGCAACATCTCTGAAAGAGAGGAACGCCATGATCCTAGCACTTAAACATTACCATCCGTGGCATTTGGGAGCATGTTCCTTCAGAATATTCTACCCCCACTTTCTCTCTCTCTCTCTCTCTCTCTCTCTCTCTCTCTCTCTCTCTCTGTCTCTCTCTCTCTCTGTCTCTCTCTTCGTAATTAGAAAAACATAGACCTCTTTGCGTAATGCTATATATGCATGCATACAATATGATCGCATTAAGTGCCACTTTACAATTTTATTGCCTTTCTGTAAACATATAAATGGCTTTCCGCACAAATGAATGTGCATTAAATAATGATTTCTAGCAGCTACATAACTATAATGTGTTTAGTGCTGCAGTGTCAGTGGGATGCAAAACTTTGTGACTGCTACAGAGAAAGATGGTATAGTGTCCTTCTTATCACGGGGCTTTTTAAATAGTCACATGTTATTCTGATGTCCTACATTTCTTTTGTAAACCCTAAGATACACTTTCCCTTTGACTTATTAGTGATTATCAAATTCTATCATCCATCACACCTCCTTAGTTCTCCACTCTCATCTCTCAAAGTCCCAGGATGCATCTGGTTAGGTTAGCCCACTTCCATAATGTGCACGTTTAACTATCACTACAATTAACTAGGGAGTTTTTTTTTTATCTCCCTTATATATTAAAGAATCCTCTTTTGGGTTTTTTGCCTTGCTCATCACGAATTACGATCATGTACAAACTGATGGCAGGCTCACTGAGCCCCTCTGGCCTCACCCAGGCTCCTTTTAACAGCCTCTGGTGGGGAGGGACCCTGGATTTTACCTGAAATATATTCCCTTAATGCCCACTTTGTCTTCTTCCCAATGGAGAAGGCAGGTCAATAGGACTAATAAGATGCAGGGAGAATGAATTTGTGGTTCAGTGTGGTCCACCCCTTTGTCTGATCACAGCTTTCTGCATCCTATTTAGGATAGGCAGGTTCTGAGGACCTTGGCTTCCCACTTGTAATCATTTGCTCTTTGGACAGAAGATAAACTGTTCTTCAGCTTAGTTTGGACTTTGGCTCAGATTTTAAGAAGCTCAACCATGCTGTGATGATCAAGGAGGAGATTACAATGCCATACAGTAGGCGCACTCTAAGTCAAGACTTCTTAAGTAACTTGATTCTCCACAAAGCTTTTGTTTTCTGTCTGACACTTAGATAATTTCTTGATTATGGACTTAAAGATGGAAGAGAGAACAGTGAATTTACAGCATTAACATCAAACTCCATATATAACATGTCTTGTCAATATCATTGTCATTTTCTAAATTTGAAGCATTGGGCTTTTCTACTTTATAATTCTCTTCACATCCCTTTGTGGTTTTCTGTGCTCAGAATACCATTCTGATTTCGGAGCTGGCAATCTATTTGCTATTCAAAACTAATAGGAATGGATTTCTCAGACTATATGGTAAAGCAGAGTATGTATCTCCATAGTAACAACATAATAATTAGAGACTGTTTCTGAACAAAATTAGCACAAACAACATGCTATTAACTCAAAGATGCATTTTCTATAAAAGCCTGCAGTGATTTTTTTGAGTAAATCTATTATTCATATTTTAAAAATGTGATACTTTAATTAATTACTTGAGAATCTAGTACATGCACACAGTATATTTTGGACATAATCACTCTCATTTCTTCTCCTAACTTTCCTAAGATTCATCCCTTAATTATTTTATCTCCTCCCAACTTTTTGTCTTTAAAAAAAAAGAAAACCCACAGAATCCAAATTGTTCTGCCCATATACACATGAGTGTGAGGCCATCAACTGAAGGAGAGAGAAACAGTCCCTCTAAGGATGTGGCCCTTTGTAAGTTGACCAGGCTAAAGTTGATGGGCAGTTTGATGCTATGTTTGTTTAGCAAAATTATAGTAGTAAGTTAATGCCTGAGACCTATAAACTCTCCAGTTAGGGGTTCTTGGTCAGATCTCCCAAACTTATCAAGAAGATATTGTTGAAAATATGTGTAAAAAATCTATTCTTGATACTGATTTAAAAACTTTATGCATTGTTTTTTTAAAAAGATATGTAAAACAATAATAATTATTTCATTCAAAGCCTAAAAGCTGTCCCATAATACACACAAAACAGGATAGTATAACAACTCTGAATAATTTGTGAACCATGTAATTATTAATAACATTGATTGTTGAGCCACTGTTTTCCTTAGACATTAAACAGTTATCTTTTAAATTTCATTTTGCTTTTATGTGGCTGACATTTCATTTAAAAAGCTGGCCAGATATTTAATTGAATGCACATGTCTTTAGCCAACAAAGCAACATATTCATTACAACTGGTAGTAAAATTTTTGTTTTATTTTTTTATTCTTTGAGAGTTTCACATAATATATTTTGATCATTTTTGTCCTCTCTTCAAACTTCTCCTAGTTCTACCTGCTTTCCTACCCACTCCTCTTCATTTTAAACCTTTCAAGTTCTTTTATTTTTCTTTTTTTCTTTTTGCTGCTGGTGGACTCTTGGGTCTATGCTCTTCCACTAGGGCATGGAAACTTACCAGGAGTCATACACTTATAGGAAAGCGCATCTCCTTCTCCAAGTAGCTATCATTTTCAAATAGCTCCTTAGCTAAGGGTGGGGATTCATGGCTACCTCCCCTTTCTATGCTGACACTTTTGTGTGGTTTGATCTTAGACAGACCTCATGCTTGTTGTCAAAAGTGCTGTGAATTGATACCTGTGTTCAAGTATCGCTGTTTCCTTGTAGTCAAACATCACCTCTAGCTCTTAGTCAAAATACACTAGAATGCAAAATCTTTGAGGTTATTTTCCTAGTGCAGGGAGGGGGAAGGGGAGGGGGAGGGGGAGGGGAGAGGGGGAGGGGGAGAGAGGGAGGGGAAGAGGGGGAGGGTAAGGGGGAGAGGGAGAGGGGGAGGGGGAGTGAGGGAGGGGAAGAGGGGGAGGGGGAGAGGGGGTGAGGGAGGGGAAGAGGGGGAGGGGAAGAGGGGGAGGGTAAGGGGGAGAGGGAGAGGGAGAGGGGGAGGGGGAGTGAGGGAGGGGAAGAGGGGGAGGGGGAGAGGGGGTGAGGGAGGGGAAGAGGGGGAGGGGGAGGGGAGAGGAAGGGGAGGGGGAGAGGGGGGAGTGGGAGTGAGGGGGGAAGGGGGAGTAAGGGAGAGGGGGAGGGAGAGGAGGAGGGGAGAGGGAGGGGAGGGTGAGGGAGAGGAGGAGGGAGAGGGAGAGGAGGAGGGAGAGGGAGAGGGAGAGGGAGAGGGAGAGGGAGAGAGGGAGAGAGGGAGAGAGGGAGAGAGGGAGAGAGGAGAGAGAGAGGGAGAAAGGGAGAGAGGGAGAGAGGGAGAAAGGAAGAGAGAGAGGGAGAGAGGGAGAGAGGGAGGAGAGGGAGGAGAGGGAGGAGAGGGAGGAGAGGGAGGAGAGGGAGGAGAGGGAGAGAATGAACACTTTTTGGGATGTGTGTGAAGAGTAGTAGGTATCAGGAAAATACACTCAAAGAAGTGGCCCAAGGAATAAATAGTGTGGGTCTGAGTTATGCGGCTCACTCATATCTTGCTCACTATCCAGAAAGTCTTTTCTTGTTCTCCATTTAAATGATGTTTTTATGTGCAAGTCAAGTATTTAGCTTTGAGGAGCAGAAATTGATTATGGTTAACTGAAAAAAAAATATAAAAAAGGATGCTCATTGCCAAGATAAGGGGTAGGCTACAGATTCTTAGAACTGGCTAGCGAGCCAGTTGTTGGAGTCAGGGATGACAGGAAGACAAGGTGGTGGAACTGTGACCAAGTCACACTGAAGAACTGTCTGGTTAGGCTGTCCTGATTGTTCCTGCTGGCATAGCCAGCACCATGACTATGTTATTAATGGAGACATTTGTTTTTTCTTCATCTTTGTCAAAATGTAGTGTAAACAGTTCCTACCTGTAGCTTCTAAGAGTTGTCAGAGAAGGAGTTGGAGTCTGGATCCAATGAAGGCACACATGGAAGAAATTCTGAGGTTGGGTAATCACAAAGAATAATTTCATTCCCACTTACTTTTCAGTTTTGCAACTCAATTTCTGTTTCTCAGAGACATCTTTTCAGAATGTCAAGACTCACTAGAGTTTCACTTATACAGTTTTATACAGAAATTCATATCCCTTCACTGCACACTAATTGTTTTCTAATCGGTTACGTGTAGGTTTTATTTTGTTCTAGGTTTTCCATCTGGATTGCATATCTAAGCTACAGAGGACGTGTCTGTTTTGATCATTGCCTCATTTTTAGAGCAGAGAATTGGGCCTAAATTGAGTTCAGTGCTCTGTGTATGCAATTGTCTCTCAGTATCCTTGGTGGGCTAGGACTAGAATAGATTTACAGATTAGCCAATTTACAATCTCCTATATAAAATTACACAGTATTTGAATACAATTTACATATATTTATATCATCAGTAGACTATTTATAATACCTAATAAGTATCAATGCAATGAAAATTGTTTAATGGTTGTTTAGGGAACAACGGAAAGGAAACAAGTCTGTGTAAGTTCAGTATAGATGGGACTTTTTTTTGTTCTAAACGTTTTTGAGCCACTTTTGTTTGAATCTTCTGACATGGAGACAATGAAAGCAGAAGATTGGCTCAGATGGTTGTTGGACCTTCTTATTTCTAGATTTGTCACATTATATCTTTAATTTGTGGTCTCTCCTACTCTCAATTGATGTTGACTTCCAGGTACTGTCTTTGTATCTACTTTCCAGTTAATTAATTTTATTTTCTACTCATTTTGTCTACTATGTTTAACATATTGATAGTGGTCCCAATTTCAATTATTCTGTTTTATCATTTAAATCAGGTCCGGATTTCAGTGGCCCTATTTTAATGTCTAAAAGTTCTACTTGACTTTTTAGTATTTTGATGACTCTTTATTAAACCTTTCTGTATGTGAGTCATGTTACTTGACTAACCCTGTAGTGGTGACATGAGTTCCTTGCTACCTGCCCCAATGTTCTGGATTACACACACACACACACACACACACACACACACACACACACACGGCCTTCTATTTTAATATACCTTAAACAGCTCAATCCTGGGCCACCTTCAAACTTTCATGTGGCTAATGCCTCCCCTCCAATACTCTTGAGTTATTACTTACAAAAATCTGTACTCCATCTTTGCTACCCTAGACCCAATGGTGAGGGTGGGGTCATGGCTCTTCCCTGGCTCTTACATGATTTGTATGCTCTCTCTTTTGTAACGTTTAAGCCTGGATTTTAACTTCTCTCTCCATCTCCTTGCCCATCAATCCTAAAGTCCCGCCTCTGTCTCACTGCCCAGCCATTGGATGCTGGTATCTTTATTTACCAATCAAAACCAACTGGAGGCGGGGACTCTCAGTGTCTTACTTTAGGATTCTCATGTAATTTTGGGAATCTAGTTAACATAATACAAGCATTAAAGAAAATCAACAACAAAACCTTCTATTTGTCTTTATTTAAACATATTCTATGCATTTATTTAGAATTCTGGCCCTGACACAATAGTTCTACAAGTAGCAACCACTATAAGCAATGTTGTGTGTGTGTGTCATTCATGTGATTCTCATTTATGTCATCTTGTTTTGTGTTGGTTTAATGATTTACATGATGAGCTCACTATCCCCAGATGTTTAATCTGTGGAATTTGTTTTGCATTTGTATTGAAATTATATTCTCCATAGTGACTTTCTGTTATGCATGCAATATTGATTTTTTTTTTTTACCTTACACAGGGAGGTGATTATAGATTCATAAGAAATATTTTGTCTAATTTTCTTTCTTTAAGACCAAAGTTAAGTTTGGTTATTTTTCTTGGTGAGTTTTTTCCTCTAATTGAGACATAAGATGCCTCCTTTGGGGTTCAGCATTATGCCAGATTTTATCTCTTGTGTCCCGCACGGGAAACTCACTAAACCCCAAGTCACAGGCCACCAGGAATCTACAGGTCCCCTGTTCTAGTGATTGTCCCTCTCATTAGTACTTTCTTAATTCCCCTTTTTACTCTTATAAAGTTTTTACTTAGTTTCTATTAGGTCTTTCATGGAAAAAAAATAAATGAATTTTGTATGTTTCACCAATAATTCCTACATTTAAAAAAAAAAAAACAAGAGGGAGGGATCTTTCCAAATATAAAGTGTTTTAATACTGCAAAAATAGCTGTTCTTGATAAATATTTGTTGAGCTATGAACAAGGTGACATCTATACTGATGAACAGAGAGAATACTTTCTCCTTCACTGCCACACAGTTGCTAAGCTTCCATCCAAAGTAGAAGAATGTGGTGGGTAAGAAAGTACATGTACCGAGAAGAGACTCCTATTTTTTTTATAAAAACAAACCTCAAAAACATCATTCAACATAGGACTGAAAGGGGATATTTTTGTGTAGCAGGCAGATCTGACTGAACCATATAGCTCAGAGCTGTCATGGTTACTCCCTTGGACACTTTCTTGAGTGTTTTTTCTTGTATCCACTCTTTTTATGCACATCTCAAAGACTGTTCTCTTTCAACACTGGAAAAACCATCATAAGGTTTTACCTTGCAGTAACAAGGTCAGAGTGCTCTGAACATAATGTCTTGAATGAAGCAGAAAGGTGACAAAAGAGAAAGAAATCCAGTATGAACATCTGTGTATGATCGCTTGTTAGATGTCATGTGTTAGATGGCATCTATTTTACCATACTCTATAGGTGTAAAAAGCCCCAGAGCATGCATGGAGCCAAGATCCCATCATTTTACTGGAAGATCATCAGTCCTGTTCTGCCAAGAACACGTGGGATGCAAGCTATGTGTGTGTGTGTGTGTGTGTGTGTGTGTGTGTGTGTGTGTGTGAGAGAGAGAGAGAGAGAGAGAGAGAGAGAGAGAGAGAGAGAGAGAGAGAAACAGAGTTGGTGTGGCCATCTTTGGAAAATACAATCTGCCACACGCATATACATTTCATAGTTGTTATAAACACACAGTATTACATTAGAAAACATCCAGCATAATGCTTGGAACATAATGCCGTGATTGCTCCAAATGCATTAATTATCTTTTCTATAGCTTTCCTTCTTTTATATAAGAAAAAAAATAAAACAGGATTTTATTTTAAGAGACATATAATGGATGAGAAATAAAAACAGAGCTATTTTTTTCCATGTTCTACTAGATAACAAGTTGTCAGGACAGCAAATACCCATTTTCCAAATGAGAACATTATGGCACAAGATATTTAGAAACTTTATGCTTAAACTAATTTGGTAGGATGATTTTTTTTTTGTTCTCCACTTATTCTTTAAACATTTAAGTCTAACATATATTTCTATAAATTGATGAGTGGTTTGCTAACTAGATTCAGTTAAGCAGTAGTCATGTCAGAAATAGAATACCACCAGCAGCCTGTCCTTTGTGTCTCTTTCCAGTTACTAGCCTCTAACTCCCCAGTGAGAGAAACCGATGCTTGACTTCTAAAACAACAGGCTAATTTTTTCTTTTAAAAATTTGTATGCTTGTCTCAAAAAACAAAATGAAACAACAACAAAAGCCAAAAAAACCCCCAAAAAACCCCCAGAAAACAAAATGACAACAACAACAATAACAACAAAAAGCAACCCAAAAATTATATCCAGCTTGTTTTGCCAGATAGTGGTGGCACATGCCTTTAATCCCAGCATCAAAAGTCAGAGGCGATTGGATCTCTGTGAGTTGGAGGTCAGC
Organism: Arvicanthis niloticus; assembly: GCF_011762505.2. Lineage (NCBI taxonomy): Eukaryota > Metazoa > Chordata > Mammalia > Rodentia > Muridae > Arvicanthis > Arvicanthis niloticus. Next base: position 6,769,552 of record NC_133434.1, read on the forward strand.
CTGGACTACAGAGTGAGTTCCAGTACAGTTGAGACTACACAGAGAAACTTTGTCTCAAAAAAAAAAAAAAAAAAAAAAAAAAAAAAAAAAAAAGATATTTTTGGATACTGGAAAGATGATGGCTCAGCTCAGTTCAGCTCAGCTCAGTGGTTAAGAACTTTTGCTGCTCTTCCAGAAGACCTGGACTCAATTCCCAACGCATACATGGAAGCTAACAACACAGACATACTTGTAGGTTAAACAGAAAAAATAAACACATAAATTATAATTGTATGCATGTATGTTTGACTTACTCCTGTTGTGACCAAATATTTCCAATAGTTGATAGAAATTACTTAATAGAAGAGGCATTTTACATTAACACTTTTCAGAACAAATTACCTGGCAGGAAATCTTGGAGGTGGACTATGTGAAGGAGGAAGCTACTCACTTCGTGGTAAAGAAAAGCATAAAGCAAGGAAGGAACTAGTAGCTAGGTGTAACCCTCAAAGTCACATCCCCCGTGACTTGCTTCCTCTGACTTCATCTCATATCCTAAAGGTTCTACAACGTCCTCAGACGCTGTAATTACCCAGGAACCAGGCACTCAAAGCTTGAGCTCAGGAATCCATTTCATACTTAAAGCACAATTCCATGGAGCCACAGACAGGTACCTCTTTGTGCTTGTTCTCTTTTATCCCATGAGAGCTTGATAGTATAAACTTTCCATGGCTAAACGAAATCTTATTTTGTTATAATCTCACAATTGTTAAAAAAAAACCCATTATTTATTATCCATTATACAGTTGGTCGACTTGTAGGTTGCTTTCAGTTTTTGGCTCATACATATATATGTATATAGTGTTATGATTACTACTTGTTTGCACTACTTAGTATGAGTTGAGGTCAACCTGTATACTCACTGATCATGCACCTAGCAGTAAAAAATGCTTTGTTTTTTAAAAGTTAAACAATGCTGACCAGTTTGTTATTTTATCCTTGGTTGCACTTGGTTTTTCTTTCTAATCTATTTTAGGTGTGTAGTTTGAATTTCTAGTTTCTTGCTTAAAGTTCCTGGCTTCAGTAAGTCAGAAGCAGCTTGTAGTTTAAGCCCTTTCTATGTTTGAAGGCAAAGTGTTAATAGATGTACAGGGAGGGTAAGTTTAGTTAAGGAGGACTTTGAAGGGTAAAAAAGGTGGCAGCCAGAGGGTTGACAAAAAGTAGATAGACATTAGTCAGTCTGTAAGACCACAGGGTCAGAGGGTCTGAATACTTGCTTGTGTTATTTTTAGTAGTACAAACACAAAATTTGTAATCCACCATGAGGGATATTTAAGAGTGAAAGGAGAGGCTCTTAATATTCATACAAGAATAAATGGTATCTTTTAGGGCCACTTGAGGAAAGCAGATTCTTTTAGGTAGCTTCGGTGGAAACTTACAAATGTAGATGCTTATGTTTGAGAGAGTAAAAGGCTGTTTATCATCTAAATAAGGGTAGGACCAAACCCTGAAGGACCTCCTATCCCTCAGAGTGCTTCCCTCATGTGTGCTATGGTATGTTAATAAAGGCTTGTTTGTGGCTTTCTGTAGTGTAGGTGACATCTGTGGTGGTGTCTCACTGTCGTAAGAAGCTCATGGACCTAGGAACATTTTATGTGAACTGTTCTCTTTGTCTTCCCCCGAAAGCTCCATAGGAGAAATAGAAAATGGTAGAAACTAAGTTTGGGCTCTTTCCTTCTTAAAGTCAGTTTTAGGCTCCAAGAATGAAAGATAAGAAAAATGAGCTTCCAAACTTAGCACATAATAGCATTAACATCCCTCCTGTACAGGGGACGTTTGAATAGAACTTCAGTTCCTCTAGATGGAACAGAAATATCTAACGCAGCCTGTAAACAATGACAGTAGTTTCATCCCCATAGAGACTGATTTTAGAGAAATTCCCAGGGGAATCTGCCTTAATCAAGTCCCCAAGATCACCAAGCTGTGCAACTTCCTGCAATATGCCAGCTTTTACTTCTTGTCAAAAGGCTTGTTTGTTTTCTTGAAGTAAATTGGAGAGCAATTGGGATGATCTACCTTAACTGAGGTCTTTCCCATGAGCACTTCAGAGAACTGGGTCATATAAAGCACAAATTGTTAGTACCAGGAGAATAAGAAGAGTGAACATCTGAGTTTGTCAGACTTGTGGTATAGCAACACCATCTTCTTCTAGATGGAAAAAGCTATTGCATAAAAGTACACTGAGAAGAACCAAGGGGAGGGAAGGGCAAGTTCTGAATTCTATCTTTCTTGATAGTTTTCTTCTGAACATATACACAAGGGCTCTAGAAAGCATTTATTACTCTGCTCCCTTCAGCATCGACTCTAAGGCAAGGTAAGTAAAGGGATTTGGAGGTGGAAGGCAGTGTAAACAGAGCCAGCAGGGAACACTTTGGGTTTGATTTTTCTCCGTAGGTGGGAACTTCATGTGTGGTTGAGAGAGAGTCATGAATAGAATAAATTCTGCAGATCTACATTTAACAAAGCCTAAGGCACTGGGCCAGGTCAGACTCTTGAATCTTGAGTTATCTTTCTGAAAGTCCGTGTATAGCAATCAGAAGTCATTTGCTTCCTCACCTATTAGACAAGAAAAGAATCCTTGTTATCCATGTAAACAAACAGCTTGGCTTTTAAATCAGGCCATGGGAAATGAGCTACGCTCAGTCACACTATTAGTAAGTTAAGATGAAGAGAAGTGTAGATGAGGGAGGAGACGTCAAGGAAAGCAGGCATGAATACTCACTGACTTACCTTCTAGAGCCTTCTCCCATTGTGCATGCATACAGCAGTCATTGTGTGTTTTATTTCACTACTCTAGGTGATGACTCCAAGAAATAGCTCCTCTGTAATTGAATTCATCCTTGTGGGATTTTCAGACCAACCAGCTCTCCAAGCTACCTCTCTTCTTCTTCTTCTTAGGTATCTATGTGCTTACTGTTGCAGGCAATTTGGGATTGATCACCTTAATTGGGTTGAATTCTAGCCTTCACACTCCAATGTACTTTTTCCTCTTCAACTTGTCCTTTATAGATTTCTGTTACTCCTGTGTGTTCACCCCGAAAATGTTGAGTGATTTTGTCTCAGAAAATATTATCTCCTACATGGGATGCATGACTCAACTGTTTTTCTTTTGTTTCTTTGTCAATTCTGAGTGCTATGTGCTGGTGTCAATGGCCTATGATCGCTATGTGGCCATTTGCCACCCTTTGCTGTACACAGTCACCATGTCTCCTCAGGTCTGCACTTTGCTTATATTTGGTTCATATGTGATAGGGTTTGCTGGAGCCATGGCCCACACTGGAAGCATGCTGACACTTACGTTCTGTGATTCCAACAGGATCCACCACTATCTCTGTGAAGTTCTCCCCCTCCTACAGCTCTCCTGCACCAGCACCTATGTCAATGAGCTTGTGTTTTTTATTGTTGTTGGGGTAGTCATCACAGCATCCAGTATCAGCATCTTTATCTCTTATGCGTTGATTCTCTCCAATATTCTTAAGATTCCTTCTGCTGAGGGCAGATCCAAAGCCTTTGGCACATGTGGTTCCCATGTAGTTGCAGTTGCTCTGTTTTTTGGCTCAGGGGCATTCACCTATTTAACAACCTCTTTCTCTGAGTCAATGGAGGAGGGAAGGTTTGCTTCAGTATTTTATACCAATGTGGTTCCCATGCTTAACCCACTGATCTATAGTTTGAGAAATAAAGATGTTAAACTTGCCCTAAATAAAACCTTGAAGAGAGTGCTCTTCTGATGAGTCTGGTACTATCATTGTCAATTAAATCCTAATAAACATACTCAAGTATGCTTTCCACAATCAAGGCTTTCCTTCTACTGTTTAAAAACTGGAGATCTCTTTGAGTATTATAGCACTTAGTATCACTTTGGTCCAATTTTACATCTTCTAAGTGCTATTATGTATTGGATACAATATCAGACCCAAGGAGATTATTAACCTAATGTATTTTCCATGTTCTTTCTTGCATTTGTCTAGGAAGAACATTTCTAGCTGGAAGAATGGGTACAGATCAGTAAAAGGTCAAGGAACAAGTTTATCAGATTTCTGACCTATCTTACCAAAGACTAAATGTAGAGTCTTAGGTGTCATAGGTAATAATCTAACTCTTGATGAGACTACATAGCCAGGAAGGCTATAAATCTTCCCTTTCACGTGCATGTATATACACAAGAAAAGTTCCATCCAAGAAACCTATATGCCCTGATTTGTAAGAATGAATCAAATCTCAAATACTTCACTTTGAAATTTCTCCTCCTTGAGATGGTAACTAGGACTAGTTATTTTCTAATTGATAAATCTATGCTCTAAAGCCAAGGGTAAGACAAGAAACACAGAACTTCTCTGTTTTTGCATGATTATAAAACATGTTGCCTTGTCCTCCCCTGGAGATGCTGAGTGCATCATGGGACTTTGGTGGGTTTAGAAAAAATATCTACCTATCTATCTATCTATCTATCTATCTATCTATCTATCTATCTATCTATCTATCTATCTATCTATTATATTGCTTTGTATTCAGGATGGCCTTGGACCTGATAGGAAATTTAGCATGACCTTGAACCCTTTATCTTTCTGCTTCAGCCAATCTTTTGTCTTATCTGTCTACCTTCTTTCTAAGACAGAAGGATGGCAAGTTTAAGGTCATCTTGGTGTTATATGAATGTTATTATATCTATCCCTTCTTTATTTTACAAGGTGGATTTAGATTTTACCATCTCCGATTAGGTGCATGAGTTCATCTATGTGTCTGTCTGTTTGTTTATTTTATCTTTTATAGAACCAGGAAGGAGGTGGAGTCTTAAAATACTTTTCTATCTCTCAGGGAGGCTGAACTGGATATTCATTCTGAGTGCCAAGGACCATTGTGTACCACTATGCTAAATATTTCTATACCAAATAGTTCATCTTTTGAGAAATATGCCCTCATATTTTCTTGGGCATACAGAGGAAAATGAAGGTAGGGCTGTATTGGAACATACTGAGAAATGTGAAAGTCCAGAATCCTTTTGTGGAAGAACAGGCATTATTTAAGAAGAACATAGAAATTGGGTATTCTTGAGGAAACCTTGGTGCTTTTACTTTGGACACTGGGAAAGTCAAATGAAAGATGATGTCTTTGACTTGGATTCTATGTCTCCCACTCTTCTAAAAAAAAAAAACTGGAGAGATGCTTGGTGTGTGACAGTGTGGGAGATACAGCAGTGAATGGAAGTGAGGCTTCCAGTTGCCCCTCTGCTGATGCACACACAGCTCTATTAGGATGATGAACAGCCCAAGTGTTCTTGGTGAAGCCACAAGCAAGACGTCATGGGTGGTAGCTTAGAATAGCAAGAAGAAATACCTGAAGTGTGAGGCTGATTGACTAGAGGTAAGACAAGCTGTATTTTCTTTAAATATACTAAAGGGAAAAGGTCAGTGAAGAAGAGGGAAAGTGTGGATACTGGGATTATGTCGAGATTATGATAATGATGAGACTCAACATTTACTAAGCATGCAAAAGCATTGCTTATATTACATGCACCACGAGGTACCTAATTCATAGTACCTCGTTGGCATAGCTAAATCCCACCTTTTAATAGGGCAATGTGTAGTCCCAGGTAGGGCATATGGGACTCTTGGGATATTAGGAAAGAGCCAATAATGAGGAAAGTCAGCTAAACATGATGGAATATGTGTGTAATCTCAAGCAGTCTCGCACTTATGTGGAGGGTGTAGAGTGGGAACTAACATAGTCTACACAGTAAGACCCCGACTAAAACAGAAAAAGAAATGAAAAAAAAAAAAAAAAACCTAAGGATTAAAAATACTGATTTAGCAACCTTCCTATAATACATGTAATTCCATGTATAAATATATACATATAGTTTTAATCAACTCTTCTCATTTGGGTGATGGTGCTCCCTCCAAGATACAAAGACCACCTAATGAAAGCCTGAGCACTAGACAAAAAAAATCCTCTTTTAAGTTGATATCCAGGGCTGTCCAAGAGATTCCCAAAACATAGCTTATTGCTATGGCTCTTTGTTTTCCCCTCAAGGTAGAAGGTAAGTACCTGTTGATGAAGACATCGTGTACTTTAGAAACAGGTCCAGAGACTACTGAGCTGGAATTGACCTGAATGCTCTTTCTCTGAAGACTAGCATTCATGGTGCCAGAAGATACCATCCAAGCTTTCATAGGAGGGAAGAAAATAACAATCCTACCCAATTATGATGTCTATGGACCACATCAATGACCAGCATGGCACATTAACCTCAAGGATGCTGTAGTGTCAATGCATACCTTGGAGGTAAACAACAATTCTTCAATTGGACTTTGACCTGCTCAACAAGAGGGAGACTGTGTCTAGTACTGAAACCTAGTTAACTGTTCAATGCTAGTGAAGCCGTGGCTATTGGAGGAGAATCTATAACCATCAATTTACTAAACCAGTATAATCCCTAACAACAATAATCCTTAATAACCTCTTATTAAGAAAACTTCTCTTTGCAGCAGATGGAGACCACTACTATAATCTTGGGTTTTTCTACCTAAACCCAAGTTTCCTAAAATAATAACTCTCAGACTTTTTATATATGAATAAATGCCTACACCAAGAGTTTTGGGTCATTTCTACTAGCTCATAATTTAATTATCCCATTTAAACTAGTCTAAGTCATGTCACTTGGCTAGTTACCTTTCCTTCAGTTTCATTCAACTGTCTTCTTTAGAGTGTAGGGCAAAAGCACTGTGCCTGACTGTCTCAGAAATGCTTTGTCTGTATCAGAACTTCTACCTCCCTATTTCCTGCTGAAGCTAATAGACTGACAGCATAAAGAGAGGTGATACTTCCATACATTGCATAAGAGAATCTCTCTACACACTACAGAAAACCACAACCAATGAAAATGCAGAGTAATGGAGTTCAGCCCTAATGGATACATCTACAAAACACTGCTACGTAAGGCGCAGGGAACACTGCAGAAGAGGAGGCAGAAAGATTGTAAGAGCCAGAGGATCAGGGAGTTTGCCATGAGATCATGTCTTCTAGTATGACCAGAAGCTCATGCATAACATCTCACCAATATGATTGTCCAAACATGAACTGAACAAGGATGATACCAATGAACATACCAAACTTAATGGAGAACAGCCCCTGAGGCCCCAAACCTGCAGAAAGTAACAGAGGAAAGCTGGGTTGGGAGGGATGACCTTCTCCAGGGAAGAGCACACCAATCAGTCAGCTCTGAAAAGATACACATAGGTTGCAAGCATTGAACAGGATACACACACACATACATACACACACACACACACACACACACACACACACACACACACACACAGAGAGAGAGAGAGAGAGAGAGAGAGAGAGAGAGAGAGAGAGAGAGAGAGAGAGAGATACAATAACAATTAGTGAGATCATGAACTTGAAGGTGAATGGGTAACGGCATAGCATATAGGAGGACTTGGAGGGAGGAAAGGGAAGGAAAAAATGTGATAACTAAATGAAATATTTAAAAGTTAATTTGTTTTCATCTGGGTGAAGGAAAAAATCAATCACTATTGTCATCTATGAGTAGGGCACAGGGAAGAAGTGAGCTCATAAGCCCCATGGAGAACGTAATACTATGAAGTAAATATATCAAATTCAAGAATAGCTTTTCCTGTGTTTATTCTCTTTTGACATTGGGGTGAGTGGAGAGAGAGCTTAAGTTTCAGTTAGTAAAACACTGACTTGGATCTTTTGAAAAGGAGTCCGTCCACCCTCATCTGAAATGACAGAAACCCACAAGAACATTTCTTGATTTTTTTGGTTTTTACAATAGCCAGTTAAAAGCCATCAATTGCTCCTGCAGAAACTTGTTACCTCATAAGTCCAGAAGGTCTTTGCCTGTCTTATAAGCTGACCATAGCTCTTTTTGTTTGATAGTTTGGGTTCAGGTTGAAGAACTTTCTCTCAGTTGTCAAAATGGGAACCAACAGGAACTGCTTCTTTACAGTTGTAGCTGATGTCTGAATGGAGATCCTTTTGCCAAGACCCATCTGAGGCTTGGGGTCTTTACCACATGTTGATTTTCAATGAGGCGATTTTCTTTTCTCTTTAGAAAGAGAAGGTGAGTTGAGATCCCTCTGGTTCTTCCTTTGGTCTATTTTTCTTGGCTCTTTGAAGCATCTCTCCGAGTCACGTGGTTTCAATAACCATTGATTATGATGCTAATCGGACAGTTCCAATACAACTCTGGCCCTGACTGATTAATCTGTTATCAGTTATAAATTAAAAACATAAGAAATTATCAGCATTGACACAGATATAGATTTTTATAACAATTGAGGAGTAATATTTTTTGGAGTTATATGGATTAATATATTATTTTTTATACCAGTGTAGAATTCTCACTTATTCTAAACATGAAAGGGCAAGATAAGTGAGAGACATCAAATAGTGAGAGGAGATTCCAAGGAGTACTTAGGGGGTTCTTAGGAATAAGGGATGAGTGGCATGCTGTATTCTGAGGAGCAGATGGGAAGGTGTCTGTGTCCGACTCAGTGTGATTCTCATTCTCAGCACAGATCACACTCTCCTGTCACACGTCTGTAAGTGAAATGCATTTGGCAAGTGTACCAGCTGCTAGTGACCAAAGGCGTGCTGTTGTGGCATGAGCATGTGATGGCTCAAGTGGAGATGAACATAAATGGCATCTAGAAGTGGGCAGTTCAAAACTGATGGGGCATAGCTGAGTCACGGAGGGTGTTGCCTTTATCCTGCTCCTCCTCTTAGATGTGAGCTTGTTCTCAACGATGCATTATGGTTTCCAGATGGCCACTAGGATTTTGTGGCTTTGTTTATATTTTAAGTAGAAAGATGACACAGGACTGAGTGAGATAAAGCAGAAGGGGGCTTTACCTAGTCAATAAGTAACTAATTTTATTGACATTTGGTTAACCATTTTACTTTTATGGGAGATGGAAAACTTAGCATTCAATTCAAGAACATTGTATTCCAGAAAACTTTCTTTTTTTTCTTCTCTCTCTCTCTCTCTCTCTCTCTCTCTCTCTCTCGCTGTCTTTTTTTTGTGCTGAGAAGTGGGGAATGTATACTGTGCAGGCAACTATCAGTTATTACTAAAGGATCACTGGAATGAACACATCAGAACCTGTATTCCTAGTATTGCTTCTTTGGTCCAGTCTTAGAGAAGGAGATTGAGTAACTGGATAGATAAGATTGAAATGGAGTAACAGTTTGGTTATTGACAGCCATGTGTCCACTGTCTCAATCACTGGCTTGTGAGCTGAACTGCAGCAAAACTTGGCAAGGTCAAGCCATGTTTCTGTCATCACATTTCCAGTTTCACTGTCTCCCATTTGGCTAATTTAGTACCTGAGTTCTGAGAAGGTGATGTGATTGATTACTTGCCAAGGACCAGCTTCAGCTTGGAGAGGAGTTCCTGCAAGAAGGGGTATTGGGAGCCTCAAAACAACTCAAAGTCAAATCATGGGTCTTAGCTGAGGGCGTCTGTTCTGCTCAAGATGGCTTTCTAGAGAGCTCTCTGTAGATAGCTCTTGGCTCCATAGTCTGCTTGACACAACTCTCTTTCGATAGAAAAAAGTTCTAAAAGCTCTCTGGATAGTTCATGGATTTTTCCAACCAAAGTCAGAAAAACTGCTATGAAAAACTCTTGGATCATCTGACCAAGTCAGAAATCCTATTAGAAAAAATTCTAAAAGTAATTCTTGGTTTGTTTGTTTGTTTTTGATCAAAATCAGAAAGCCAGAAACATTCTAAAAGAGCTGAGTTAGCTCTTTAAGTAATTCTTAGGATTTCCAACCAAGTTCATAAATCCTGTTAGGAAAAAAAAAAATTCTGAAAGAGCTGTGTTCACTCTCCATGGATGTTTTAATCAAAATCAGAAATCCTGTTAGAAAATCTTCTTGAAGATTTTCAAGAGCTATGTTTGATCTCCGAGCTCTCCATAGAAAAACATTCTAACGAACAAACAAACAAATAAAAGACCCCCTGCATTGCTCTCTGCTGGCTGAGACCAAAAGTCCTGCCTGGTGGTTTTTATTTACATATCAATTCAATCATTTATTCTAAGTTCCCTCTTGAGCACTCCACAAATCTATATTCAATGACCATTGCCCCTTGAATCTTAGGAAAAGGACAGCAACCACTCTTTTTTGTTTGTTTGTTTTGTTAACTTTGCAAAAAGTTTCAGTGATCTGTCTGCCTTTGTATACCTATAGCTGGTTGACCTGGATCACCACTCCCTAAATCTCTTTATCTCCTCCCATGGTATCTTCCTGACAAGCTGGCTCATAGTGTAGCCATCTCTGTTTCTTTAGATCTGTGAAGCTTTTTATATAATCATATTGCATCCTTATATTTTGCATAGTTGAGAAAGTATATATTTTCAAACTCATGTTTTTAGAGTTCTTTCCGAGCCTTAAGGTCTGTCCTGAAGGTCATAGTTTCTATAATTTCCCGAGAGGTTAGAAACCCCTTACCTTCCAGATTCCTTTATGTCTCTGGCTATCATGGAGTCATTAACCTTGGCAGAGGGGACATTCCTTGAAAGAGGAACATGAAAATATGTACATTATTATTACAAACAAGACTTATACCCACAGCAACCATCTGTTCCAGGGGGTAGAAACCATGTCAATCCCTGGCCAAGGAGCAATTACTGGCATTTCTACTAATAAAGATATGATGGTATTTTATTCTCTTTTGACTCCCTGAATTTATTCTCACAACTGAGATTATTCAGAAGAAGAGGAAGGAGGAGGAGGAGGAAGAGAAGGAGGAAGAGGAGTAAATAATTAGTATTGCTCTTTTACTACAGACGTTAGGTAAAACGTTAATTGGATACGCTTTTTAAAGCTATAGATTACAATGTAAAATTAATATATAATATTTATAATCATGCACAAAACAGCTGCACAGAATAATAAACACAGTGTTGAGAAAACTTCTTTCTGTTATATTCACACATTATTTGTAAGTAGTAGCCCTGTTTTCATGGGTGGCATATTCTAAGACTTCATTGGATAACTGGAGCCCCAGACAGTACTGACTTCTAGATGTACTATGATTTATGTACACACATGCATACTTATTATAAAGTTTAATTTATAAATCAAGCATCATAAAATTAACACCAGTAATAGAATAATTATAATATGATGCTGTAATAAAATTGTCAGAATTACTATTCTTGTGGTTTCAAGCCATTAACAAATAAAGCAAGGCATCCTTAAACACAAACATCATAGTGTTGTAATAATTTGGTACCCAAAAAGGCCATTAAAGTGGCAGGTGGCATGTGCAGCACAGATTTGATGAACACATAGGTGGTTCAGATCTCAGAGTGGATGGCATATGAGAATGTAAAATTTTATCATGTTACCGAGAATTGAATTCAACTTTACTTAGGATTTATTTATGGAATTGTCCACTTAATATCTTCAGATTATGACCAATTACAGGTAGCTGAAACCACGGAAGATGAATCTACTGACATGTATGAAATGATATAGACCACATGTAATAAACAACAATTACATAATCAGAAAATAAAAATACTCTTACTTTCAGTACTAAAGTTCTCTATTAAGTTACATTTAAACCATAAAAAAGTCTAGAAAAGAAAAGGAAAATATCATATAATACATTATAAATTCTAGGATATGTAAAGGAGAAAAATAGTCTCACGTGTTATATTGAACAATGAAAAGAAGCACTTAATAGGCTAGAAAGAAACATTGTAAAATTAATAAGTAAGAGGAGGAGTTCTTAAAGCTAAAAGGAAATAAAATCTGAATTAGGAGGCAAGCAACAGTAGTGCTAATAAATACCTTCATAGATGTGTACAATGAAATATGCCCAGTACTTGCTATTGTAATGTAGAAAATACAGAAGTGCAAGTTAAAAAAGACATATAGTCAAAGACAACCCCTGTTCCAATGAGACCTACATGAAGACCAAGCTGCACATCTGCTACAAATGTGTAGAGGTCCTAGGTCCAGCCCTTGTATACTCTTTGGTTGGTGGGTCAGTCTCTGTGAGCCTCCATGAGCCCAGGTTAGTTGACTATGTAGGTCTCCTTGTGATGTCCTTTCCTCTGACTCACTCACTTCCATCCCTCACTCTTCCCTAAGAAGCTCTGTCTAACGTTTGGATGTGGGTCTCTGCATTTGTTTCCATCAGCTGTTGGATGAAGCCTTTCAGAAGACAGTTATGCTACGTTCCTCTCTACAAGCATAACACATTATTAATAGTGTCAGGGGTTGGCTGTCTCTCATGGGATGGGTCCCAAGTTGGTCATTTCCCTAATCTGCTCCTTGTGCATTTTGTAGGCAGAGGCAGGACAAATTTTGGGTTGAAAGTTTTGTAGGTGGGTTGATGTCCTCTTTCATCCCCTTAAAGGTGGCTGTTTCAGTGTCCACATCTGTAGCTGCTAGGAGTCTCAGCTAGGGTCACCCCAATGGGCTTCCAGAAGCCTTCTTGTTTCAGGTGTCAGGCTTGACCCAGAGATTCGTGCCCCACTTCCCCACTTATTTCTGTTCTTTGTCTCACCCTTCTCTGCCCCCTACCCTGCTCCCCATACTTGATTGCCAACCCAGTTTCCCTCCTCACCCCCTTTCCCACCCAATTACCTCCCTTCATCCACCTCTGATGTCTATTTTATTTTCTCTTCTGAGTGAGATTCCAATATCCTCCCTTGATTCTGATGCTTGCCTGTGGATCCTGTTCTCCTAACTGGGATGTCTTGTCAGGCCTCAGTCGGGCTGCAACTTGATGTGTCAGAGCAGTTAGTACCCAATAGTTCTAAAGAGAAGGGGAAGGAGTAATGAGGTGACAGGTTTGTGAGGGTAGAACTGAGAGTAGAAGAGGGAGGGAGATGAGATCAGTATGTAAAATATAGTAATTAATTAATGAGAGAAAGACACAGAGATTGAGGAAATAGCAGAAGTGGGAAAAAAGGAAAAACTAAATGACAAATTTTATTAATAGTTAAATGATTATAAAAACCAGTTTTATATGACAAATTCTGTTCACATAAAGAAAAAAGCAATACGTTGTTAAAGGGTTAAAAAACAACAATAAAAATACTAGTTGCAGATGGTTTTGCCCCAGAATTCTACCAAAGAGCAGATAATTCCAAAACTAAATAAATTCAGAGCCCAGGTGGTGGTGGTGGTGATGATGATGATGATGGAGAAAGGGAGGAGGAGGAGAAGGAGAAGAAGGAGGAGGAAGAGGAGAAGGAGGAGGACAAAGAGGAGGAGGAAGACGATGAGGAAGAGGAGGAGGAGGAGGGGAAGGGGAAGGGGAAGGGGAAGGGGAAGGGGAAGGGGAAGGGGAAGGGGAAGGGGAAGGGGAAGGGGAAGAAGAAGAAGAAGAAGAAGAAGAAGAAGAAGAAGAAGAAGAAGAAGAAGAAGAAGAAGAAGAAGAAGAAGATCCTCCAAAGTTGTTTTTATGAAGTGAGCATAACATGGATCTAGAATCTGAAACATAGCATGCAGAACAGAATTACAGACAAATCTCACCTCCCTGAACAAAACTATTAAAAAAATTAATAAATCTCAGCAATGGAAACGAGTGACATATCACATCCAAGTAATTTACTCCATGGGTGTATGAATAGTACAGTATTAAACCTAATATTACAGCTTTATTTTCCTTCCTTCCTTCCTTCTTTCCTTTGTCTTGTTCTATTTTACAGGATTTCATATAAACTGGGTTAGTCTTAGACTTACTAAATAGCCCAGGCTGGGTTTGTTCTCTGGATCCCCTGCCTCAGCCTTCCAAATGTGAGATTGCGGGCATGAGCCTCTTCTACCCTTGGCTCAGGACCGCTGAGATTTCTTTTTGTTTTGGTATGTACACAGTGTGAACAATGTGAGCAAACAGAGGTTTGTGGGGATACTCATGTGTTTAGATGCTCATGAAGGCCAAAAGTTAACCTCAGGTCTTTATTATCCACTTTGGTTTCCTGAGACAGGGTCTTTCTCTTGCCTGGCCTGGAACTCACCAAGCAGATCAACTAAGAGCCCCACATATCTGCCTGGGTTTGCCTCCTAGTGCTAAAATTAAAAGCGTGATACTATGCCTGGATTCTCTTGTCTTTCATTTGTTCGTTCTTTCTTTCTCTCTCTCTTTCTTTCTTTCTTTCTTTCTTTCTTTCTTTCTTTCTTTCTTTCTTTCTTTGTGAATTCTATAGATTTAGCTCGGGTCTTCATATTTGCACAGAAGACAACGTAGTGACTTAGATGTTCCTTTCACTCCTACTAAAGTTTCTCAATGTAAACATTTATCTAACAATCAATTTCAGCACAAAAGACTTGTAATACTTTATTAGAGCTCAGCAGAAAATGCATAAACTCTTCTACACAGAAAGAGCCAATTTATGATTCATTCTCAATTAGATTCGTTTCATAAGAGAATATTGATAGGAATAACTTAAAGGTTCTTTCTATTTCTTCCCCCTTTTTATTTAACATGTTAGAACTAAAATCTCTACTGGTTTTTTTCCCCACTTGTTTTTAGTTCTAATTATGTATGATCATCAAAATACTCTATCCTTGCATACAATTTATCAAATTTTATTTTGCCATGCTATATCACTAATATAAGTAGGCTATATTTTGTGGCATGTTAACATTTTAACTGAGTTGTTCGTGTTCAGTCATAGCTTCTTTTTAATCTCTAAAATATTCTGAGATTTGGATGCAAATTCTAGACTCCTTACCTGACAGAATCAAAGTCAAAGCATACTGAGTGTATGGTTTATTGAAGGGCTTTTGATTTTAAACTACTAATATATTTAATATAATTTGCTAGTACAAATGGTGTGTGTGTGTGTGTGTGTGTGTGTGTGTGTGTAACCTTTATTCCTGAAGTCTGTGAAGTAGATTGCATACTTTTTAATGTGACTCCTCCATGGCATTTGCTTCTTACAAGGCAGAAGAGCCCTGTCCATTATAGGTAGTGTTTATGGTTTTCTAGAAAGGAACAAAGAGAGGCAAATTTTCTCTGCAGTTCAGCAGACTGGGTGGTCCAACCTTAAGGCCATCTTTGTATGGCTCCAGCTAGTAGGCTTGTGTCATCAGTGTTCAGGAATGAAGTAGATTTGTGAATTTTAGAAGTGGGAGAATTGGTATAGGCATGGCAGTAGAGAAATGACTGACGTGGAAATGACCATGGATCCCATATGGCAATCTGGAGATATGGCAATCTGGAGATGATATGGCAATCTGGAGATATGGCAATCTGGAGATGATATGGCAATCTGGAGATATGGCAATCTGGAGATGATATGGCAATCTGGAGATGATATGGCAATCTGGAGATGATATGGCAATCTGGAGATATGGCAATCTGGAGATATGGCAATCTGGAGATATGGCAATCTGGAGATATGGCAATCTGGACATATGGCAATCTGGAGATATGGCAATCTGGAGATGATATGGCAATCTGGAGATATGGCAATCTGGAGATGATATGGCAATCTGGAGATATGGCAATCTGGAGATATGGCAATCTGGAGATGATATGGCAATCTGGAGATATGGCAATCTGGAGAAATGACTGACCATGAGCATGAAAGGACTGCTCCATAAATGATGTCCTGAATCTATTGGTGGAAGGTAACCGCCTTTGTTTTGATTCACTCGAAGAGGACACTTGTACATATCCTTAAGAGATCTGTCTCTGTTGGTGGGCAAACAAAGCTGTCTACAAAGAAGTGTTAAATCATTGTTTGCTTTTAGCAACAACACATAAAAGGATGAGAAATGGGATGATGTCAGATTTTACACAGACACTGTATGTAGCACAATAATGTGGTTTGTGTCTCATAACTTTGTATGTTGAAATAAAATAAGTACAAATATTTCCTAATGTAATGGAGTTAAATAGGATTTGGGGGGGGGCGAGAATACACAAATGATAGAATCATTTATTATACAATTTATTTTATTTATATAATTTATTTTAAAGAGCCTTAAGAATGTGCAAAATTTAGATTCTCATTCAATGATCTTAATACGGCTATGAAAACATATTTTACAGAAACATTTAGGCTATTGATTGTTCTGGTACGCATTTAAAACCAGAAGACACAAAAATTAAAAATCATCTTTTATGTAATTGTAGATTCATCAAATCTGTCAGTCAGTTGCCGTTTATCGTGTTTCTAGTGCATTATGTGAATAGGTGCTAAGATTCAGCAGCAAAAATAAATACTTGGAGCCAACATTCAGTTAACGGTTTTGCTGCACTCATTTTTTTCGGTGCCTTGTTTGTATTATGATTGTCATGTCTTTTCTATCTTGTCTTTCTTCGCTATACGATTTAGATAGAACCCATTAAGGATTTGCGAATTAAATGTATTCAAACCGCTTAATTTAAATGTTGATCTAAAGAGCGTTTTCGAAAGTTTATGGTTTTTAATAAGGCATTAAAATTTTATATAAGGAGTTATGTAAAATCCATGGTTATACATTTCAGAGCTTGAAAAAGATTCAGGATATGAATTTGCAGCAAAATTCTTTTTTTTTTTTTTTTTTTTCTTTTCCCCCTTTCTTTTTCGGCTTGATGGATGTTATTGAGTCACTAGCACAACCTGGTGGCCACTCAAGTGAACTGCTTGGTGTAGTGGTTTAGCGTTTGCTGAATGTTTGCAGTTGGATCTTTATAATCTTTATTCTTTGTATGGTTAGGCATTGTGTCCTTGCGTGTAAGCACATGAGTTGGTGTGTGTGTGTGTGTGTGTGTGTGTGTGTGTGTGTGTGTGTGTGTGTGTGTATGAAACCACTTTAAATAGTTTACCTGCTGTGATTAAGATTTGCACAATGTTCTGGAAAGCAAATATAACTGCTTTAAAACTATGCAATCAATGGGCTGATCCACTAACCATACAACGATCTATTAACACACTGACTGGAAGATTTTCTCTTTGTAAAGTGAGTTAGTTTCTGGACGGCAAGAAAGGTCATTCATTTTTTTATACAAATATACGTCATGTTTTAAGAACCCAAATAGCTGTATTATCTTACTTATTTAAGACATTTTGAAGGCTTGTGGGTTTTGCGGTTGATTGAGTTGCCACTTCATAGAGTTTGAGGAGCTTGTCTTTGTTGGGTCTGTGATGTTCTTTATCTGGGGAGGATGAGATCACCTTTTCTTCAAATAACTGTGCCAAGACATAGCTAGGCAGAAATGGAATGTTTATTCACCAGAGTTGTCTTACATTTTTTCACTGTGGACTTGGGCGATTCTAGTCCTGAGATTTTAAAATGACAAATGATTCATTAACTTGCATAACATCCAAAGAACTTCCACTAATTAATACAAGAATCCAACTCCTGAGAAATCACTTAAAAGTTTCTGAGAACCTCTAGAGCTGTCTGGTTGTCCTCAGGAGTCGATCATCCCACTGGTAGCACTGCTCGCCTCCTGGGCATCCTCTCACCCTCTCCTGCCACCTCACTTCTCCTCCTCCTAAGTTAGATGCTGCTATGGTGGAAGGGAGGGAAGTTGCTTTTGCTTCAGTTTCTGTCAGTTTGAGCCCCCCTCTCTCTCCAGCAAATGAATTGCAAAATACAGACACACTTTTTAAGGTTCTTTTGCTAGCTCCTGGGATAGAGTCCTGTCTTCTGGGCCCCTCATTTCCTCCTCTCCACACTGACTGGCTGCTTTCCAGATGCTGGTCACCTTTATCTCTTCATTTCCTTTTTACTTTTCTGTGTAAGAAGCATCTAACTGAGCTCTAGAGGTATTCTGGCTTCACCATTTGGCTCTGCCGCATAGAAATGAATCATTTAGGCTCTTCCCCACATCTGGAGTGTTAGTTCCAGCTAATAAACATGGATACAAAACTGCTCAGTTTGCCATAAATTCGAGAAGGCTACCAGTTCATCAGACACTACGAAGCATGTCTTTTGGTCTTTCCTAGCTGCTGCTATATAACTATTGAGTTTACTGACTCTGGTAAGTATTACCTTTAGTGAGGATTAACTAGGAAACTGTAAACAAACATCTAAACTATAATTAAAAGTCCAATAAATCACAGACTAAAAACATGCTCACATTTTGTTAAGATACACACATAATGAAATAATATAAAAGGTATTAGGTTTATGTATTGAGCATATATATTTTGGATGCTGTTTATGTACCCAGCCTAAACTGTACTTCCTTACCACCCTGTGAATTCTGTGGATGTAGGAAACCCTGCTTTGTCTCACATGCCAAGTTTGCCACCTGCTGCTACTTTGAATAACTAAATGAATAGATTATTAGTAGCATCTCTATTTGCTTAGGCAGTTTAGGAAACTCAGCAGTATAAAAAAAAAAAACAGAGCAAAAATGTGGTGTGTGTTATCTTTATAAATACAAGCAAGAATTTCTATGGGGAACTCAGCAAGGCTTTCTCATCCTGTTTCCTATGGCGAGGACTCAGTCTCTATATTCTTCCTCAGTTACATAGATTTAAGCTTTAAAGGATGAGCTCCGCTGCTTCATCCATACTCATTTCTGAGCCCAGAATAACCAAGACGGTGTCAAAAGATGAAACTGCAATAAATTTAGTTTGAATATCTTACTTAGCTTTTATTCACAGTTCCGGAATCCAGCAGATCTCAGAACTAGAGCAGCCTCAAAGAAGTCAGGGGTACCATGATTACACGTATATTGGACTGAAAACCGAAGGGATGAACTGACTGGTTTAAGCTTATGGTTTTTCCTATTCAGTTCTCCTCTTTCCATGGGCTGTAGCCCAGCAACCATGACTACTGAGGACTGATTTATATGTCCTATGCTGGGTGTAAGTTCATTAAGAAGGAATGATGTATGGGGATGAATCTTCAAGGCCTGAATCTAATTTAAATTTATCAATGGACAACATGAATTGGGTGTGTACATTAAGAGACAGCAACCTGCATGCCTAAACTCCATGTTAGCCTATCAAACCTACCTTCTCTTGGGCCTGCTGCAGTTTTCCCTGTCTCCTTCTGTTGGTCCCTTGGATTCTTGATTATAATCCACTCCCTTCTGGATCTGACTGGATGCTTACCAAAATATCGGGCTACACTTTAACTATTATGCATGATTAACCAACATTAACATTTTGTTACATTTTGTTCCCATTCTAATTAGTAATTAACATAAAAATCTCCACTGTGGACTCGATGTTCCTGGACTGTATCTTGCATGTTACGTGTAAAACCTTTCTTTTGCTGTTCGGTTTTAGAACATTCCCTCCTTTATTCCTACGCTTCTCAGAGACTGTCACATTATATACCTCTGTCTTTGCTTAACTTACTCTCTTCTTGTGTTATCTGTTTAAACATTACTTTCTTCATTGAGACTCCTAACTTTTTAACCCAACCCATTTGGACATTAATGTACATGTGTATACAAAATAGCTTTGTATATTGTCTCGGACTGGAAACGCTTTCAGGACAAAAGCCTAATTTAAATGATTTGTCATCGGATCAAGTTGCCAATGGCACTTTGATATGCAGGGAGAAGATTTCTAACTTTGGAAGTACAGAGTAGAGGATAGCAGTGAGGCAGAAGACAGTATCACATGACACATGGTACTCATTAATTCTCTTCCACTCTAATGTTAATTCTGAAAAAATACCATGGACTTCAGAGCACAGTGAATATAATTAGCAGTAGGTTGAATTGAGGTGGACACCAAAGGGTCATATTGTTCTTACCAGACTTTCTCAGAGTGTGGTTTGAATGTAGCATTAATTAGGTAATACATACAATTAACTTGTAATACAGGTGAACTGGATCTTTTTGATTTTGTTCTTCCCTATAATGTTTGAAAATTCATGTTTTACCTAATTAGATCTTTTAATGGTAATCCCCAAACTACAACACATGAGGCTTACATTTTTTTGAAAAACGACTCATTATTAGGAATGACAATAATGTCACAGCTTGCCACAATAGAATATTTAGAAGTTTCTAATTGAAAAGTCAGGTACCTGTGGAGGTTTGGTGCCCCAGCGTAGGGGGATGCTGAAGTGGTGGGGCGGGAGATGGTGAGTGGGTGGAGGAGCACCCTCATGGAGGCAAAAGGGAAGGGGGAGAAGGTGAATGTTGGATGCGGTGTTTGTGGAGGGGTAACCAGGAAGTGGGATATTATTTGAGGTGTAAACAAATGGAATGATTAATAATATAAAAAAGAAAGGCTGCAAAAACCTTTACTTTCAATTATTTCAATTGTGATATAACTTAAAACACCTTACAAGTGTTCTGGAAACACATCTTCATGATCCTGACTTTGAGGTGAATGTTTTTTATCATAGATATACTTCTGCAGATTAGGCTATGGTTTGGTTTATTATGTAAGAAAAGTACTGTGTCAAGGCTTATATTTACAGTAACAGGACTGACTCTGTGAGCTGGAAGAAGAAATAATGGAGATGCAGAGACTTGGAATGATGCTTTAAAATCATGCACAGAGAACTAGAAGACTAAAAACCATCAGTTGCTGAGAGCAGGACACGTTTCTGCAGCAGTGGAACCCTTCTGATCCATATAATGGTGGTACCCATGATCCTGTTGGAGCCACAAATGGTTCCCAATGGCTCCCTGCACTTGCATCATTGCAGAAGACTCAGTCAGGTGGGAGGATGCAACTCGTCAAGCATAGCGAAATATGCCTGTGCTATGGTTTAGATGTGGTTTGAATGTTTCTACCACAGGCTTGTGGGTTGGAATCTTGGTCTCTGGTATGGGGATGTTGATGGTGGGAGAACATTTAAGAGGCAGATCATAGTGGGAGGGGATTACACACACTATCCTTGTTGAGAATTAATGTTGGCTTCTTTAAATGAATTGGTTTTCCCAGAGCTAGTTGTTATAAAGCACTCACTTGACCCTTCTGCATGGGGCTGATTCCCTTCCAGAGTTTGTTATATGGTGGCGCAGACAGGAGGCTCTCAGCAGAGGCTGAACGGACACTTTATGCTGCTCAACCTTAGATTTTCATCCAGAAACTGTGAACTTAATAAATTTCTTTTACAAAAAGAAGTCTCACTTATTTGTTGCTATAGCAAAATAGAAAGGGCCACAGAAGCACGATTTCTGGTCTCTCCATCTAAAATGCTATAATGTATATAAATGAAGACTTTCTTCATGTATGACCATAATATGGTCTGCACAATGTAATGTGAAATGCATGAAACCTTCTTAAACTTGTTCCAGCTGTCTCATGGTCTACAGGCCTGTTGCACAGGGATCACCGGAGACTCTTCACTACTCTTGAGTTTATTCTCTCATGAATCCTGCTTTTCTCTTGCTTCCCCCCAGAAATGGTATATATTAGAGATAGAGGGATGGGGTTATAGATTCATAGAAGAAACATATACAAGAGATTCATTGGACACTATTGTTAAGACACTTAGAGCTAATATATTGAGTTATTGAAGCAAGAGAAGGGATGTTAAGCTTTTGCATCACAAAAATGATATTCTAGGTTAATTGTTAGTTAAGTCTAACAATTTCAATATATATATATATATATATATATATATATATATTTGTGTATCATCTATATACTATATCGTGTATAGTCAATACATACAGTTTTACATATTAATAAAAAATGAATTTGAGAAAAAGCAAGTGGAGGAGACAGTATACCTATGATGCTATTATTAGTTTAATGTTGGTGTGATAATGTATATGAATTCTGTTATAGATGAGTATAGTGCTACTTAACAACTCACACTACTGATTGTTCTAGGGCAGGCGAGTGGGGAGCTGAGGGCCAGGGTTGGACAGGAGCCTTTTGTAATTATATTTTTAAAGAACTTCTAAATTTTGACCCATAGTAACACATCATAGATTGAACAAAACTAATTTCTCAGAACACTACGATATAGCCTCAAGACAGGCAGAGAACTGATCTGTGCTGTCAACTTCCAGGCGACCATGAATGTGAGTCAGGGGAAGCACACACTTTTCTTATACTTTCCAAATTGTGAGCATTGTTCTAATATAGTATGTGGATGAAACAATTTACCCCTCATAGCAATTACCATTTTAATTTTATAGATAATGTTATAAGGAACCAGAGAAATTGTGTAGCTTGCTTACGAAGAACTCTGGGTTTATTTATTTATTTATTTATTTATTTATTTATTTATTTATTTTTTTAGTGCTTTTGTACACGCACACACCGAGTGTTGATCACATTCTTGCTCATACCTCCTTCCCTCTCCTTCCCCACCACCTTCCCTTTCCCTGGTCCACTTTCTCCCCAGGCAGTTTTGCTTTTAGTTTTATGTCTTATATACATGCATGATTTTATATGTTTATATAAAATACCAAACAACAAATTAAAGAAAGCATACGTTTTCTCTTTCTGTGCTTAGCTTAATTTAATAAATTATTTATTAAGAGTTAGACTCAAATCACTACTGCCTTAAATATTTCTTAGGAGTGCTTTTGTCACAATTTGTATTATTTCCATATTGTTTTATATTGCTTAAACATGTTTAACTTGTATTTTAAAGTTTATATACCATATAAACATATTTAGTATATAGATGTCTGCATGTTTCACTGAGTTTAGATCCTTGCTTTCTTAAGTCTCTTTATCCCTGCTTGTTTACAATAAAATTGTCTTAAGCATTTCTACTACATATATTTAAAATGCATATGACAGTAGAACAACTTTTAGGTCCAGGAATGAAACTTAATTTAGAAAAGTCAGGAGAAGAATAAAAGTCTAATGTCTTCTTATTTTTGGTCTGTGCTCTTTCTTCCTGTTTCTATGAATTTTTTATTTTTTTGTTTAGATAATTTTATTTAGTCATTCCTTTAGAATATGAATGAGGGCAATATATTATATCTGCTTTACTTTTGTGAGCACGGTGTGGTTTTTCATTAGTTCCTGGAAGATATTTTTACTGATGAAGAATCACATGTGAACAGTCATGTCATTTAGTAGTTGTGGTATGTTTTACTTTTATCTCTTCTGCCTTTACCTTCTCTATATAGAACTAACAATATGGCTGTCAGATCTCTTGTTATGAAGCTGTGGTCACCAAGACTGAGTATTTGTTTGTCAGTCTCTTCTCTATATTGTTCAATGGAGAAACTGCTGTTTTATTTCTCAGTCCATCCGTTCTGCCTTCGATATTTTAGTTTACTTTCCTTCCAGAATTACCATTTGTCTTGCTGTTTCTTTGATAAGGTTCTCTATTTCTTCCTGAAGACTTTTAAGTTTTTCTTTTAAGTTTACTCAGACATTTTTATCTTTGTTACATTTAAATCTTACTCAGATAATTACACACCTGGCATTTGATGCACTAGCAATCTTTTCTGTCTTCTTTTATTATGTGCAGGCTTCCCACGCAGCTTTCAGTAGTGTATGTGGGATAGTTGCTTTCCTGTCAGTGCGACACAAGACTTGACCAATGCAACTAAAGAGAGGAGGGCTTTATTTCAGCTCATAGATTCAGGGGATCAGTCCATCAGTGTGGGAAGACATAGCATTGGGAGTTGCTCTGCCCTGGACAGTGAAGCTGGAAGTTGTGGCTACTGCTTCTTCCACGTTGAATGATCAAGAGGTAGAGACAAAAGACCAGAGTGGGAGTCTGTTATAACCTTCAAATTTCCACACAGCTAGCTGGCTAGCTGCCTACACCTGTCAGCTGGCACCATATCTCAAAGGTTCTAAAACCTCCCAAACAAAGCTAATTGGGGACCAGATGTTCAAACACACGATTTTGTGAGCATTTAATATTCATCTTATAACAACCAGGACAGGTTTTCATCGGTATTTGGCAGGGTAGAGTTTACTTTTCGATTTGCATTTTTTTCTGATGACTAAGGGTGTTTAACATTTCTTTAGGTGCTTCTCAACCATTCGATGGGAGCCTGATATGTCTGTCTCCTGGACAAATATAGAGGTGGATGCTCGCAACCAACTATTGGATTGAGGGGGTGGGGGTCCCCGATGGATGAGGGAGTGAAGGAGTTGAGGGGGTTTGCAACCCCATGGGGGGGAGCAATAGTGTCAACTGTCCCCACCACCCCTTTCACCCCCTTCCCCCAGCTCCCGGGGACTGGACCACCAACTAAAGAGTACACATGGAGGGACCCATGGCTCTGGCTGCATATATGTCAGCGGATTGCCTTGTTGGGCATCAGTGGGAGGAGCGGCCCTTGAGCCTGATGGTGTTCCATGCCCCAGTGTAGGGGAATGCCAGGGCTGGAAGATGGGAATGGGTGGGTGGGTGGGAGTACCCTCATAGAGGCAGGGGGAGCGGGATGGAATAGGGGGTTTCCGATGGGGGGACAGGAAAGGGGAAAACAATAGACATGTAAATAAAGAAAATATCCAATAAAAAATACTAAAAAAACCAAACCAAACCAAAACACGAGTTCACTTTTCAGAAATTTTCATTTACAAAATATCCTTTGGTTAGAAAGAGTTAAATTTGAAGAGTAAATAGAGAGGAAGCGAATCTGGAATCTGGGGGAGAGAGGAGGTGGGGGGTGGAGCTGGGAGGAATGTAGAGAGGGAAGGTAGTTAGGCTATATTGTATAGGAAAAGACTCTATTTACAATAAAAAAAATTTTAACAGCTAACATTCTTCTCTCTCTCTCTCTCTCTCTCTCTCTCTCTCTCTCTCTCTCTCTCTCTCTCTCTTGTACTTATCAGTATTTCTGTGTTGACAGCCTTTTCAGCTATGGGTCTGAACTATTTGGAGACCAATAGGAAGCCAGGAAAGCATCCTCATGCTACTCGTGTGTACTGAGATCACAAGTCAGTCTGTCCGATCTTCTCCACCTTTTAATTTGTGTGTGTTTCTTTTTATAGTAAATCAATGCTTTTTCTGTAATTAGAAGCAAGAGCAGGACAAAGTCCATATTTTCCTTCTTAGAAGCAAAATCTTTCAAAAATACATCTTTTGTATTTTTGAAATACAAAAATGTATTTCATTTTTGAAATGAAATATTTAAAAAATGAAATACAGTAAGATGCTTGAGCTGATATAGGTGTTGGCAGTGAGGCCTGGTGCCGGAGTTGGAGTCCCAGAACCTGTATGGTGGGAGAAGAGAAATTTGTCCTCTGATCCCACAAAGTCATGCTATGGGATACATGCATGTACGTATACTCCCTGCCTCACTAAAAAAATAAGGCTAATAAAAATTGAAAAAAAATTAATTATTTACTAAGACTAAGAGTTCTTTTTCATCTGTTTCAAGAGTGTTTATGATTGATTTTTGAAACAGATTTGTAATTGTTACTTCAATAATTTTGGATCAAAATTAAAATTAAAATCATTATTTATCATTATTAAAATTATTATTTTGTCTTTTGAGATTATAATATTATTTCTCCATTTCCCCTTTCCCTCCTCCAAGTCTTCCCATGTACCCTCCTTGCTATCCATCAAGTCATTGCCTCTTTTTCATTAACTGTTGTTACATACATAAATGTATACACATGAACTAATTTTGTGGCTTATTTTTTTTTCTAATTTTGAGCCATTAACAATATCCCTGTAAGTTAAAGTTCTGACTTTATCTTGGACACCGAGGATAAAGGTTTAGCTTCCACTTTAGTTCAGCTGATGACTCGTAAGTAAAACAGGATTTCTGATTTTCAGGCTGTAATGTAAATACACACACTGTTTCAGGCAGTGTGTGCAGATGTAAAGGTCTCAAAGTTGAGCTTTCCGACTGTAGTGCTCTGGGAAGCAGTGTGCTACAATGCTTGCTCCCTTGTTTTTGTGGGGTTTATGTGGGGGTAGAAGCTCAGGTCTCCTCTTAATCCCACAGATTCACACTGGCAGGGGGAAGTAGAGTGCCACCTGCAGCTTCTTGTCTTTTTCAAATCTGTTGCTTCTCGGTGGAAGTTTGGAGCTTTCCCTGGCCACAGTGGTAGGCATCAGGTTTCCATCTGCAATGACCAAGCATGCAGAGGGCAGGAGTTCAGCCTAATTCTTCCTCTTGACATAGATGGGTGGGGTGCAGGGATTACAAGCTAGGAAACACTTTTCTGTTTCTGTTGATAATGAAGAAAGAGACTTTTAGATTTTTTTTTTTAGTTTGAATTTTGAATCCTCCCTGGGAAAATATGAAATTCATCAATATATTTTTTTTCAAGTGCTGGGTTCCTGAACAGTGTTTAGAATTTTAACCATCTGCCCATGTTTATTCATTTTTATTTGAGTAGTTGTTAGTGTTAAGAAAGTTAAAGGGAAGAATGAAGCTCTCAATCTGGCCTGAACCAGAATTCTTACCATTCAGATTTTTAAAAAAACATTCATGTGCATCTTCTTACATCTGACACCTGTGCAGCTCCTGTATCAGTGTGTCTCAGAGCTCAGCCAATGATGGAAGTCAAACACAAATCCCTCAGCAGCTGATGAGATGCCCCTGGTTAGTAGAGGAGTATGTTTAAGGCTGAAGGCACTTTCAAATACGCCCGTAGTCATGTTTTACCATATGGCTTTGCACAGCCTCCTTTGTACTCATGCATAGTTTCCTAGTCTGGTAGGAGTCTGTGGACAACTTTGGATCAACTTTGGATCCAAAGTTCCTGCTGAACTAGTCTAGAATACACTTGCTTAAGTGTGACCACACCTCCAGAATATTAGAATCATTGATTCCCAGGTGCCCTGTTTTGAGGCTTGGTCTGTTCTACATATTGTAATGCTAAACATTGGCTCTCAAGGTCTGGTTGCCATGGATATCCTCAGGAGTGAAGAGACAGTCAAGTACATCAAGTGATGCTAGGTCACTTTACTACTTAATTTAAAACTACTGATTGAATAAAGTTGAGTACAGCCCCCGTAGCTGGGCAGGAGAGATGTAGGCAGAGCTTCAGTTCCTGGGCTTGGGGTCTGAGGCAGAGACCCATGAGGAAGGAGGGGAGAGAGAAGAAGAAAGAAGGTAAGTGGATCATCAGAACATGGCCACGGAAGCCAGCCAGTTGGAGTAGGAGCAGCCCAGGTGGAACATGGGAATTTATGTCTTGGGGTTATTTACAGAAAAGTAGACAAAATAGCATGGAAGGTTGATGGTATCTGCCCAGCTCTACTGCTTTTAAGGCGTATAAATATAAACATTTTGTGTCTTTTATTTGGGAACTAAATGATCAAAAGTGGGGTAGAAACCCCAATTAATATTTTCTACAACATTTTGGCAAACCAACATGTGGCAAGAACTTACTTTTAACCCAAATTGAAGCTTCAGATTCCTAGAAAAAAAGGGGGGGGGCATCTATCATTCCTTTAAGATAAAAGCCAGGATGACGTTTACGAAGGCAGGGAGAAATGATTTCTAAGTAATGGTTAGTTTTTCCCCAAGCCTTGTGGGGTTTAGGACAAGGGTTAGAATGGTTGTTAGTTTGGTACACGTGATTCCAGGGGGAATTCACGAGCACAAGATAAGATATAGCTACGCCGCTGAGCTGACTGCACACTAGGCAGCAGAAATCATGAGCCACAGACAGTAGTAGGCTTGCAGAAGCAGATGCTCGCAGCCAACCACTGGACTGAGCGCCGGGTCCCCGATGGAGGAGCTGGAGAAAGGACTGAAGGAACTGAGGGGTTTTGCAGCCCCATGGAGGGAAGCAACGGTGTCAAGCGGCCAGACCCCAGGAGCTTCAGAGGACTGGACCACCAACCGAAGAGTACACATGGAGGGACCCATGGCTCTGACTGCATATGTGGCCAAGGATGGTCTTGTTGGACATCAGTGTAAAGAATAGCCCCTGGACCTGAGGCTGTTCGATGACCCAGTGTAGGGGAATGCCAAGACTGGAAGGCAGGAGTGGGTGGGTAGGTAGGGGAACACCCTCATATTGGCAGGGTGAGAGGGGATGGGATAGGGGGTTTCCGGAGGAGAGACCTGGAAAGGGGATAACATTAGAAATGTGAATAAAGAACATATCCAATAAAAGGAAAAACACCCCAACTTTTGGATCATCCCCCAGTTTAGCTATTTGGTACCCGGGATTGGGAATTGTCACTAGCTTCATTAGGTAAATTGTTCTGTAAGATGAAAAAAGTTATTATATAATAAAATGTACACATTTTTTTTTTTTTTTAAAAAAGCTAGCCTGAGCCCTTCTTGGAGTGCGCTGCTCTGCTCTGTCAGGAAGCACAGCTTTGGGAGCTCAGGACAGGTGGCAGTCTAATCACACAGGCACAGAATGTCCCTGCTATACAATAAGACCTGTGAAATCCTGCCCCTTGGAAAGCAGTCTGCAATGCCTCCCGCAGGCACGAGTTATAGAAAGGTAACGTGAGTAAGATATCAGGCTACTTTAAACAGACAGCCAAGTCTCCGTAAAATGTGGGGCTCCAACAGAAAGACTAATGGCAGCTTTTAAAACTAACATGAAATAGGGTGTCACACAGGTCTGAGCAACCGTCTCCTTGATGTGGGCTTCCACAGGAGAACTGATAACGGCTCAGCCCCAGCATGCCACCAAACCAAGGCCAAGACCTCTGAGCAAATACACTATTGCTTGAGAGTATGCTTATGCACCAATACGGAAAAAAATTAAAATAAAGTTGAATACCAAGAAGAATATTAAGGGAGAAAAAGATACGATAAATAAATTCATATAGATAATAATCTCCAAAGAAGGGAGAAAGAAATTAAAAAACTGATATAAATAATTTCAAGGGTATTTGGATACTAAATAAATAATCTCACATCTTTGATCCCAGTACTTAGGATACAAAGACAGAGACAGATAGGTTACTTGTGAATTTGGGGTCAGCTTGATCTACAGAATGAATTCATGACAGCTCAGGCTACATAGAGAAACCCTGTCTCAATGAATAATAATAAATACCTGGACTCCAAACAGTCTTGTTTTATTTTACCAACATGAATATGATCCTGTAGTCACGATAAAGAGTATGTGGTACATCCTCTTAATGGAGCAGACCTGGAAAGAAACAGGGCCAATAGATTGAATTAGTCAACACTTTTAAAGACTTCTAACTGCTGGGCAAGGGATATGTTGTGTTAGAAAATGAGCTTTGTGTTTGTGTTAACAGAAAAGGCTTTGAATTCCATCCAAAATAATAAAAATCATATTTGACAGTTGGAGACCGCCTGAAGATCTTGGCTACAGACAAGAAGAAACAAATCAAGACCAAAACAAGTAACTTGTATATGGTGAGCCTGTACTTTGGAACAGCTTTATTATTGGCTGAGACAAAAATGTCTCTAGCCAAAACTTCAGCTCACCTGGCCAATAAATCTTGTTGGCTGTAGAGTTTTCATAACTTATTATTGCATGCCATCCTTTCATATGGCACGAATGGAGATTTATATTGCAAATTGGTTATTGATCAAACTAACTTCTAAAGAAATACAGTTGTCTTTTACCTGCTCAAACAAGGAGCAGAAAATCATCATGATCTGTGCACACTGTACATCCCATATAAATGTCTTTATAGAACTGTGTATTAGCTATAAAAGTGTGTATGTTATAGGATGGAAGGTGAAGAAAGCATCCTTGACAAGACCCGGCCCTGGGGATGCTAGGATGCTTGAGTCTTCATCAGAGTGGTAGAACTCTTCTCAATTTTCTGAGAAACCGTCAGATTGATTTGCAGAGTGGTTGTACAAGTTTTCACTCCCACCATCAGTGGAGGAGTGCTTCCTATGCTCAACATCCTTGACAGCATATGTTGTCCCTCGAGTTTTGATCTTAGCCATTCTGATGAGTGTAAGTTTGAATCTCAGAGTTGTTTTGATAACTATGGACACTGAACATTTCTTTAAGTGTTTCTCAGCCGTTCACGATTCATCTATTGATAATTCTCTGTTTAGCTCTATATCCCATTTTAAAATTAGATTATTTGGGTTGTTGGTGTCTGCCTTCTTGAGTTCTTAATGTATGTTGGATATTAGCCCTCTGTCAGATGTAGGATTGGTTAAGCTCTTTTCCCAATTTGTAGGCTGTCATTTTGTCCTATAGATGGTGTCCTTTGCCTTATAGCTTTTCAGTTTCATGAGGTTCCATTTGTTAATTGTTAATCTTAGTGAATGAACTATGAGTGTTCTGTTCAGGAAGTTGTCTCCTGTACCAATGAGTTCAAGGACATTCCCTAGTTCCTGTTCTATATTAGATTTAGTACCTAGTTTTATGTTGAGGTCTTTGGTTCATCTGGAGTTGAGTTTTGTGCAGGGTGATAAATATAGATTAATTTGCATTCTTCTACATGCAAATATCCAGTTAGATCAGCAACATTTGCTTCAAATTTCTTTATGATAGCACTTAGTGCTATGAACTTTCCTGTTAGTACTGCTTTCATTATATCCCATAACTTTCAGTATGCTGTGCCCTCATTTTTATTGAAATGTAGAAAGTCTTTAATTTCTTTATTTCTTCCCTGTGATCACTGAGTAGAGAGTTGTTCAGTTTCCAGGAACATGTAGGTGTTTGTTGTTGTTGAATTCCAGCTTTAATCCGTGGTGGTTTGATAGAATACAAGAAATAATTTCAATTTTCTTGTATCTGCTGAGGTTTGTTATGTGACTGAATATATAGTCAATTTTGGAGAAGGAACCATGAGGTGCTGAGAAGAAGACATAATCACTTGCTTTTAGATGAAATGTTCTGTGGTTATGTTAGTTTCATTTGATGTGTAGCCTCTGCTAATTTCATTATTTCTCTGTTTACTTTGTGTTTTGATGTCCTGTTATTTGATGAGAGAGGGGGGTTGAAGTCTCCCACTATAAGTGTGGGGTTCGGTGTGATTTAATCTTTAGTAATGTTTCTTTTACAAATCTGGGTTCTCTTGCATTTGGGGAATAGACGTTTAGAATTGAGAAGCTATCTTCATGGATTTTTTTCTTCCATGAGTACTAACTATCCTTTCACATCTCTTTTGATTACTTTTGGTTGAAAACGTGTTTTATTACATATTATAATGGCTACTCCAGCTTGTTTATTGGGTCTATTTCTTAGGAAAACCTTTTCCCACCTCTTTATTCTGAGGTAATGACCAAGGTGTGTTTCTTGTATGTAGTAGAATGATGAATCCTGTTTATGCATCTACTTTGTTATCTTATGTCTTTTTGTTGAAGAATTGAGTCCATTGATGTTGATAGATACTAACAACCAATGATTGTTGCTTCTTGTTATTTTGATGTGGTACTGTGTGTGTGTGTGTGTGTGTGTGTGTGTGTGAGAGAGAGAGAGAGAGAGAGAGAGAGAGAGAGAGAGAGAGAGAGAGAGAGATTCCTCTCTTCTTTTGGTTTTGCTTATATGGAATTATCTATTTCTTGTGCTTTCTTGGTTGTGATTATCCTCCTTGTGTTGGAGTTTTTCTTCTAGTATCCACTGTAGGCTGGATTATTGTCCTTGGCAGTGGGACCTCAAGCAATTCCTAATGATATTCTTCTGTGTTAGTAGATTGTGCCTTTCCCAGTTGTCATCAGAGAGGCTTCCTTTCGAAGCAGATGGGAGCAAGTGCAGAGAGTCACAGCTAGACATTATGCAGAGACAGAGTCTAAACTAGAGTTCTCCATCTGGTTTCCTTCCTCTAAGCTTGGGGAACCACATAGACCATGGGGGGGGGGACTAAAGCTTGTATAAATCAGAGGAGATAGAGGACACATGAAGAATATGGCCCACTGAATCAACTAAGCAGGGCTCATATGTACTGACAGAGAAAGAAGCAGCAAATACCAGGCCTGCATCAGGTCCTCCGAATATATGTTACGGCTGTAAGCTTGAAACTTGTGCAACTCTTAATAGTGGAAATGGTTGTGTCATGATTCTTTTGCCTGTTCTTGTTATTCTGTTCTTCCTTTTGGGGTTCCTTTTTGAGGTTCATTATGAAGGCTTTTGCTTGACTTATTGTATCTTGTTTTTCCTTGTTTGGTTGTTGTCTCTTGGAAGGCTGATCACTTCTGAAAGGAAACAGAGGGGATTGGATCTGGAAGAAAGGGGAGGTGGAGAAATCTTGGAAGAGTTAAGGTGGGGAAACTGTGGTTGGGTTGTATAGTATGAGGGAATAATCTATTTTCAATTAAAAATAACCAAAACAACTCAAAAGACCACCTTTGCATGATTCTAGGTCTTTAAAGGAAATAACATTTTAATTATTAAGAGATAAAGATTTTCAAATGGCTGTCTTACATGTAAAACCTGATAGAACTAATTATGAGCAGAAACAAGTATATTAAATATTAGAAATTATAAATATGTTTTATTTGGTTATAACATTCAGTAAGTAAGAAATATATTTTTATCTCTCTGGGAAGGATACTTCTGAATTTTTCATAATTCATATTACTATAATATACAATGACTATGTCAATATTTTGATTTTACTTTTGAATATAAAATAATTCCTGATAGTTTGATTAGTAATTATAAACATCTGTGTAAAGCAAACCAGGTCACAAAATAAAATATTGAATGATATTCAGTAGTTTTAACTCTTTTGTGGGAAGTTCTTAGCCATCTAGCTCCAAATATCAGCATAAAAGGTTTTTATGTAAATTGGTAGTCAAATATACTACCAAGACTATTGAATGCTCATGGGTGTCACTGTATAGCAGCGATCTATTCTTATATAGTTCTTATCTGTGTATCTTTTAACTTTTTTTCTAATTGCACACTCTCTCTACTATCCAGAATGTGGCTGAGTTATGTCTGAAGTTTGCTCAGTTATTTAATTATTGCTTTCTCTGGGATTCATTTGGACAGTGTCTTATTTGTTGTTGTTATTCTTCAAGTTTACTCAATTTTCCTACTCTATCTCATCTACCGTTAATCTTATTTTAAATTTAGCTTAGATTTATAGACGAATATTTAAAGATAGTGCAGAAACATTTAGTTTAGGTAATATTATGCTTCTATAGTTATGGAAATACAGTACAAAGTGAAGCTTTTTGTGTTACATTGGTACTGATGAATAAGGTTGAACATGTAAGGTTTGTAAGGAGTAAGGAGTAAATGAAAGATGAAGTTCTGTACATCTTAGTAGAGAGGTTCCTATATGATATACTTTGCTATACTTGAATAAGGGTGATATGACCTAATGCGAATAGAAGAAAGAACAAGATGAGATAGCTTTTGCTGCATAAAAACCATCTTGGAACCTGTCTACATTCACTCCATGTTCATCTACATGTACCCTGAAGGTGTAAATGTTGAATGATTTTCATCACAAGGACTCAGTAAGGGGTTGTTTACAAACTTTTCTTCAACAATTTTTTGATGTAATGTAAACTTAGTGCATATTTCTATTTTTTGAGACTATCGTACAATATACTTTGATCATATTCACCTGACTCCTCTCCTAACTCTTCAATATCCACTCCTTATCTTCTTAATTCTCTCTCAACTTTTTTTTCCTCTTCTTCAGTTTTTAAATAACTCATCTAATTTTATTTGTTCTGCCCATACACTACTCATGGGTGTTGACTTACGTACTTGATCATGATTGACTTAACAGGGGCTGTTCATGTAAAGAAAATTGGAGCCACCAACTCTCAGTAGTTCCTCAGTTAAGTGTATAGTTTCATCAGCCCCCTCCTACCTCCATATCTGATGTTCCTATATCACCTAATAAGGCTGCTAGACTAGGGAGAGAGTCTTTCTCAAGGAAGCTACCTTGTTAGTATTCTCATGCTCCAGTGAATAGTCGTATACACAGAAACATACAAACAGCACTAATTTGACCCAGTAGATTATAAAAAGACGAGGCTTTATTTGGAAGAAGGATGTGGCAGATAGGCTTTATGAGGAGTTGGACAAGGATAAGGATTCATATAACCCAAACACATTGAATACAATTGAAGTTCTCAGATAATATGGGGAGGGACAAGAAACACTAAAGGCTTTCTGAAATGCACATGGGCCCTTCTACAGTATAAGTTTAGTAATACATATGACAGGAATTTAAATAGAGTCACTACATAATGTGGGAGATAACACCTCAACTAGACATTTTATGCCACCAACTAAAATTTCCAGTGCTAAGAACGAGCTACAACTTTCTTGCCTTGTTTACTAAAAGGGTCCCATAGACCAGCCCTAAACACCAGGCTATCACAAGAGCTATTATTGGCTTCCCTCAACAACCTGATATGGAAATATTATTGTGGAATCCATTCATGCCATTGAACATGGAGATTTCTAGCTGGTACCTGGTTAGAAGCTTCGTTCCTACTGACTAGTATTTAAAGTGCTGGAAGGTATTTTGTATGCTACTGGAGGAGAAAAATAAATAAAAATATCAAAGCAAAACTATACAAACAAAAATGTTCTTAGTGTTTTAGATAGGATATATTTTAATAAATCACCAAGTCCTGATTGCCTTGGGAACCCAAGGAATTTATGCTGTGAGGGCATATTTTAAATGTGTTCTAAGAAATTTTTGGTACCTTAGTAATTTTGGAGAGATGTAAATAATTAAAATTCACTTTAGCAGTTACTGTATTTCTTTTTTATCTTAAATACAAATATCTATAGGTGGTGATTTTCATTTTTTTCACTATATTATGTACTTTTTTCATAGACTTTACCAATTTTGTGCTTCATTATCTAGAGAAATGACTTGTGATTTTTTTTTCATGTTCTGACATTTATTTCCAAATTTATATAGTCTGGGTACATTTTCCTACTTCAAACTTGTACTTTCATGTCCAGTTGTTCAAGATTAAATATAAGAATTTGGCTCAAATTTCACTCTCTTTTAACAACTAAGTTTTGGCAACAGCACAACAGCCCTTTTGTAAGTGTCTTGGAGTTTTTTTTTTCCCCTGTTATCTCCTTGTACTACTTTTATGAGAAATCTTGCTCAATCCTCCCTTTTAATGTCTCTTTTATATTTTTTTTTATCAGAACTTCTCTCAACATGACTCTTAATTCAGGGACCTTTCATTCTCTTCCCTCTTTTCTTCCCCTTCATTGCTGTTTTTCTATCTTTTCCTCCTGTCTTCCTCTCTCTCAACCTTTCTTCTGTTCTTACTCACTGCCCTTTGTAATTGCTTCTGCAACTCATACCAACTCCCTCTCTCTATTTCTAGTTATTTTTTCCTAGTACTCTCTGGCCATATCAATCTTTTAAAGTACTGTAGTTGTTTCTTTTTTGCTCCACTAAAGAACAAATGTTTAATGGCTCCCAATGGTCTTTCAAAGGCAAAAGAACCTTTGTTTAGGCATTTAGTGGTTACTTTATGCACTCCTACAAACTTTATTCTGATCTGAGTCTATGTTACAATTGTGTGCAAAAAGACGTTGAGTACTGTCATCAATTTGTTCAGAAAATCAGGGACGGAAGTTATAGTTTGTTTGTTTTTTGAGCTTAGTAACTCTGATAATTGTATCAAAGTTCCCTTTGATAGACTCTGTGAATTAGATGCAGCTCTACATGACTTATGGCTGTTGTCTCTGTTCACATTCTTGTCAATAAGTAAAGGCATTGGCATTCTATAAGTGTCTGACTATGGGAAAATATTCTGCACAGTATCCAGTATATATTCTTAGAGAACTGGGAAACAATGCTCATTGTTCATTCTTCTATTTGTATTTATGGAACACCCCCTGTACACATCTGGTTTGATTGTTTTAAGTGCATCAGAAGTAGTTCTGAGGAAAATAGATAAAATCATTTTAATATTATGGATTTATATTAAGAAGTATGTATAATATATATGAAAAAGGCACTCTAAACAAAAATATTGCATTTCATCTAGTGATAGAAAGTATAGAGAATCCATTACATATGGGAAGAATTTTTTTCCTGCTCTTCTATTTGAAGAGTTCTTACATCAGCAGAAATAAAATGTGTAAAATGGGAGCACAGGTGATATGAGGAAAGAATGGGGAATAACAGCAGGAAAAATTGTGCAGGGCAGGAGATAGAAGGGCAGAATACAAGAGGGAAGTTGAGAATGTATACTTAATACTATATATAAGCTTACTACTGTACAAGCCTCCTAAGATATATTTATGTATAAAATGGGTTTAAGCAGAGTTATTCTATAATTGGAAGACCGTGTTCTTCCTAGACACCATAGGCCATTGAATAGAAACCAAAGTCGAGAAACGGGCTATCTAACAATTGGAAATGTTTGCCATTGCTGTATCACAGATGCCTGCAGTATTATAGGCTATTGCCACTGCTCTTGCTTATGTCCATAACTTAATGGTGACATTTTTTGATGACACTACATATTCAATCATAACACAGAGAAAAAGCTTGTATGTACCTAGATGCTTCATTCCAATTATCCAGTTTTTATAGAGCTAAAAGTCTATGCATGCCATTGTAGGAGAAAAGTGATAATGAATTTTACCCTGCAGTGAACCTCGATAGTTATAACAGATGATATTGCAGGACATACCTATTGGTGCAATAACATTGTTATAACATGTTGTAGGAGTAACTAATCAATTTCTGATTAGATTTTGGGCATGATCCACAGGCAGAATTCATTCCTAGAATGGTTCTTGGTACCAACTACCTGAGACTAGATAAGTCACAGGTCCTGGGGAAGTATCCATGACTGTTTTTCTGTTTGGATGTAGCATTAAACTGACTCCTAATAGATTTCCATTATACATTATACCCATGGATTAGTACATCTCTCAACCTTCATCAGAGATGTTTCATTTGTCAGTACATGTGATAACACAGATATCTACAGATGGTCAACAGGTAGCTAATAAGAGACTGGGAGTGCTGAACCCTAAATGGGACCTTCGCATCATACCCTGTCTTCCAAGTCTCAGGATTCATAAGGGAAGTAAGGATGGGAAGATTGTAAGAACCAGAGGTGATATAGGACTACACTGAAACAATGTTTTCAGTACTCGACATGTTTACTGTTCAAACGAAGTCAGAGTGGTTGCAAAAGATTCACCAGAACTGTGTAAAATCAAGCCAGACAAAATCTAAGCATGAACAGAGGATATCATCATGATGTTCCACCTCTAGCTGCGGAACTATTGGCAGTTGATAGTTACTGGGAGAAACATAGTTTCAAGAATGTGGCCCCTGAGGGGCTACTTACGCTTACATAGATGTCCCTAAACATATATACATATTTGAACTGCTGAAGGGATTCAGTGGGTTTAAAAAAAGAGAGAAAAGAAAAGGTGCTGTTCTGAGGGATACTGGGGACGGAAAAAGAATTAGGGTGAAATCAGAGATGAACTTGATCAAAATGAACTGTACACATGTATAAAATTTTCAAACAGTAAAAAACAAACAAACAAAACAAACAAACAAAAAAACCCAAACAATACTAGCTACATCCAATTAGTCAATGTCATCATTGTTGAACCAGTCTGAAGAACTATAGCAACAAAGCCTGATCTCTGGGGGAAGTACCTGGGAAAAACAAGCTTTTCCAATTTTAATTAGATCCCTATGATTATAAACTCATAAAACCCTCTTGAGGAATTACCAGGTAGCTCTCATGACACTGGTAAATGCTATTTACCAACCTCTGGGCTAGAGAAGACATTTTGGGCAATACTACCATCAAAAATCATGATCTATAACCCATAGCCTTTTTTAATCAGAAAGAATGAGGGTTCTAGGTTCCCAGTCCAAAATTAATTTTCCTCATCAGAAGAAAGCCAAATTTGATGGCAGAAAAGAAAACCTTTTCCTGGGCTGTGCACCTTACAACTCATCAATGTCATGTGAACTTGTCCTTTTGTGAGGGCAGAGAAGTGTCGGTAAGGTCACTTCTGAAGTTTGTGTGCACAAAGGTAAGTTTCTAATGCATGCATGGAGTTATTTTATTATTTTTTTCCCGAACCACCTCTGACAGAGCTAGTGAGTCTCTGAAGTGCCTTGTGTGTTCTCATGTGAAATTATCTCATAACTTGTACTGGGAGGTAGAATTTCAAGGCAGAAACAGAACAGAGATGCTGCAGAGATAAGAATGGCCATTGCTTAATTGCACATTATTCCTAAATGAATGGTCTTCCATGTACTTATGGTTATTTCTGTACCTTAGCTCCCATAGAATGTAGAAAAGAGAGGTACAGAAAAGGATGGGCTTGATCTTATTTTTCTTTGCTCATTCGTAGTCTTATATTCAGGGGGTAGTTTGGAGAGGGCTTGGATTTTATTGTATTGGTATTACTTTTACTGTTCACACAGATATGACCTGGAGAAGAATGGCTTTAAGAAATGACTCTTCAGTGACAGGATTCATCCTGCTGGGCTTGACACAACAGCCAGAGCTCCAGCTGCCTCTCTTCTTCTTCTTGGGAGTCTATGTGTTATCTGTGATGGGGAACCTGGGCTTGATTATTCTGATTGTGTTGAATTCTCACCTGCACACCCCCATGTACTACTTTCTCTTCAACCTTTCCTTCACAGATCTCTGCTACTCCTCTGTCATAACTCCCAGAATGCTGGTGGGTTTTATGAAACAGACTATCATCTCTCATGCTGAATGCATGATTCAACTCTT
The DNA here is from genome assembly GCF_011762505.2 of Arvicanthis niloticus. Classification (NCBI taxonomy): domain Eukaryota; kingdom Metazoa; phylum Chordata; class Mammalia; order Rodentia; family Muridae; genus Arvicanthis; species Arvicanthis niloticus. The sequence goes on from NC_133434.1 coordinate 6,808,042, forward strand.
TTTCTTCTGCTTCTTTGTTATTGATGAATGCTACATTTTGACAGCAATGGCCTATGACAGATATGCTGCCATCTATAAGCCCCTGCTTTATCAGGTCACCATGTCTCATCGGGTCTGCCTCTTGATGACAATGGGTGTGTATGTGATGGGATTTGTGGAAGCTATGGCTCATACTGCCAGTATAGTACGCCTGATATTCTGTGATGGCAACATCATCAATCACTACATGTGTGAAATAAATGCCCTTCTAAAGCTCTCCTGCACAAGCACTTTCATCAGTGAGCTGGTGGTTTACGTCATTGCAGGTTTTAACGTAACAGTGCCCACCCTGACTATCTTTATTTCTTACACCTTGATCCTTTCCAACATCCTCAGCATCCATTCTGCAGAAGGCAGGTCAAAAGCCTTCAGTACCTGTGGCTCCCATGTGATAGCTGTTTCTCTTTTCTTTGGAGCTGTAGCCTTCATGTATCTTAAGCCTTCTAGTGCATCTGTGGGTGATGATAAAGTATCTTCTATTTTTTTATACAATTTTGGGTCTAATGCTGAATCCTTTCATCTACAGCATAAGAAATAAGGATGTCCACATTGCCCTTAGAAAAACTCTGAAAAGAAACACTTTTACTTAAGTAAAATTTGTATTTGTTATGAGACTAAAATCTTAGGACATGTGTGGTTTACAAGCAGGGAGACAACTGGAGAGATAACTTATCCACTGAGCGTTTGCCTACATGCACAAGGCCCTGGATTTAACCCATAGCCTTTTAAAGTAGCAATAGGGGAAAAAAAATGAAAATCACCACATCAAAATTTAAAAAATATATTCAAATGCAAAATGTGTATTCAAATGCAGCTAATATTATACAAAATTAAGTTGATTGTATAGAAAATTTCAGAAGTATAGAAAATAAAGGGTGATTGGTCCTTCATACTGACACAGTACAGAAAATAGTTAATTCTGTAATTTCACAAAAGCATATATATCTTTTTTCAGTATTGAAAACTGAACTCATGGTTTTTTTGCAGCCATCTACCCGTATGGTACACTCTAGCCTTAGAAATCAAGAGGATTGAAGTACAAGACTCTGGATGTTATTATACTCAGAAATCGTAAGGTCTTGAGACTTTAAAAATGTACATTTTTACTCTATATTTTTGCCACTGCGTGTTTAGGGAATCATATTCAGGCTCTGCTGTATGCTAGTCAAGTGCTATCCCACTGAGCTATGTCTTAAACACAGTCGTGAGATCTTTGATTAGAATATATCTAGAAGTTTTATGTTTATCGCTGAAATGCTGATTTCAGAAGTTCAAAGAAAGTAACTCAATAATTCAGTTAATAATCCACCAGAGAGTTTTTAGGAAATTTTATTTTAAAGGTTTCTGTTTCTCCAAAGGCAAAAATATAGATGGGAAGTTCCCCTTCAAGACTGAAATGAAACAATTTCAGTCATTCAGGATAAAGCAAACCTATATTAGGTTTTCTCTTCATGGACTCGAGGAGAGAATGTTTGTAAAGACGTGCTATATCTACTTTGGGAAGAAGTTTACTGTTTATCACTAGAGAAACTTTCTCTTTTCTCAAATTATACAGTCCTAATTTGTTAGCATTTAGTACTTTCTGTTTCATAATTTTGCTTTCATTCTGTCTCTCAAGTCTCCACCTAGTGAACAAGTTTAATGAGTTATCAAATTTAAACTACGAGTCCATCCTATTTTAGCCATAGAGATAACCTAAGCTTTGGCAAAAAATTAAAAATATAGCTTTGAAAACAACTGAAGATTTTTCTGAATGCAGTAAGCTACAAACTAGTAAGGTGAAAAAATTAACTTTTATGTTTGTGAGATTGTTTGGTACAATTAACACACAGAGGTCTTGAACAAATTAATACAAATTAATAATTAGTACAAATTAGTGCAAATTCTCAGTATTTTTACTGAGGCTAAAATAATGGTCTT